>NW_026975120.1:0-173409 GCF_030014295.1 Loxodonta africana
CTGGACGAAGTTAGGAAGTTCTCCCTTTCACTGAGAAACGTGCAGGCTGCTGTTGCCTGGGCGCTCTGTTCTTTGCAAAAGAGTCTGCAGTTCCAGGCTTTGAACCGTGGAAAGGCGCCGGGCTCTGCTAAGATTTCCCCCGGCGCTTCGTTTGCCCTGGGCCAAAGCGAGCCTTCACAATAGCTGAACGCTAACACTGCATACTCGTTCCACTTCCAGAACAGGGCTACCGCGAGGCAGTTCTCCGGGGGAAAACGGCCCTTCGCGAAGGGCAGATCTGCCGAGCTCACTGCGGGAAAGCGAAAGCAAAGGACGCTTTTCTCCCTCTAACCGCTTTCGTCAGAGGAACGGGGGAAGTCACAGTGTTCTTTCTCTCACTGAGATACACACAATCTGACGTTGCCTCTGAGCTCCGTTGCTGGCAAAGAACTGAAAATGACATACATTCCTGTGGGGAAACACAGGGCTTTGCTAGGATTTCTCTAGGCAGTCTGTTTTCCCTGGGCCTCGCTGTAGCAACACTATCTCGCCAGGGCAACACTGCATGGGATTTCCTCTGCCAGGAGAGAGCTGCTGCTTTGTAGATTGTGCTGGGAAACCTTGCTTCGGCAAGTGCCAATTGACCGCATTCAGGCAGAAAGAAAAGAGAATCGCAAGAGGCCTTTTCTTGCCGGCTGCCCTGCCAAGCCCTTCCAGCTAAAACTGTGCCGTTGCTCCTCTGGAAGGATCCCTGCACCGCGACGTAGTTTTTCAGAAGAAGCCTTGCGTTTGCAAGAGCAAAGGAGGAATTCGTTGCAGGAAAGAGGAAGGAAAGAAAGTTTCTCTCCCTCTGCCTGCTTTGCTCAGAGGACTGGACGAAGTTAGGAAGTTCTCCCTTTCACTGAGAAACGTGCAGGCTGCTGTTGCCTGGGCGCTCTGTTCTTTGCAAAAGAGTCTGCAGTTCCAGGCTTTGAACCGTGGAAAGGCGCCGGGCTCTGCTAAGATTTCCCCCGGCGCTTCGTTTGCCCTGGGCCAAAGCGAGCCTTCACAATAGCTGAACGCTAACACTGCATACTCGTTCCACTTCCAGAACAGGGCTACCGCGAGGCAGTTCTCCGGGGGAAAACGTCCCTTCGCGAAGGGCAGATCTGCCGAGCTCACTGCGGGAAAGCGAAAGCAAAGGACGCTTTTCTCCCTCTAACCGCTTTCGTCAGAGGAACGGGGGAAGTCACAGTGTTCTTTCTCTCACTGAGATACACACAATCTGACGTTGCCTCTGAGCTCCGTTGCTGGCAAAGAACTGAAACTGACATACATTCCTGTGGGGAAACACAGGGCTTTGCTAGGATTTCTCCAGGCAGTCTCTTTTCCCTGGGCCTCCCTGTAGCAACACTATCTCGGCAGGGCAACACTGCATGGGATTTCCTCTGCCAGGAGAGAGCTGCTGCTTTGTAGATTGTGCTGGGAAACCTTGCTTCGGCAAGTGCCAATTGACCTCATTCAGGCAGAAAGAAAAGAGAATCGCAAGAGGCCTTTTCTCGCCGGCTGCTCTGCCAAGCCCTTCCAGCTAAAACTATGCCGTTGCTCCTCTGGAAGGATCCCTGCACCGCGACGTAGTTTTTCAGAAGAAGCCTTGCCTTTGCAAGAGCAAAGGAGGAATTCGTTGCAGGAAAGAGGAAGGAAAGAAAGTTTCTCTCCCTCTGCCTGCTTTGCTCAGAGGACTGGACGAAGTTAGGAAGTTCTCCCTTTCACTGAGAAACGTGCAGGCTGCTGTTGCCTGGGCGCTCTGTTCTTTGCAAAAGAGTCTGCTGTTCCAGGCTTTGAACCGTGGAAAGGCGCCGGGCTCTGCTAAGATTTCCCCCGGCGCTTCGTTTGCCCTGGGCCAAAGCGAGCCTTCACAATAGCTGAACGCTAACACTGCATACTCGTTCCACTTCCAGAACAGGGCTACCGCGAGGCAGTTCTCCGGGGGAAAACGGCCCTTCGCGAAGGGCAGATCTGCCGAGCTCACTGCGGGAAAGCGAAAGCAAAGGACGCTTTTCTCCCTCTAACCGCTTTCGTCAGAGGAACGGGGGAAGTCACAGTGTTCTTTCTCTCACTGAGATACACACAATCTGACGTTGCCTCTGAGCTCCGTTGCTGGCAAAGAACTGAAAATGACATACATTCCTGTGGGGAAACACAGGGCTTTGCTAGGATTTCTCTAGGCAGTCTGTTTTCCCTGGGCCTCGCTGTAGCAACACTATCTCGCCAGGGCAACACTGCATGGGATTTCCTCTGCCAGGAGAGAGCTGCTGCTTTGTAGATTGTGCTGGGAAACCTTGCTTCGGCGAGTGCCAATTGACCGCATTCAGGCAGAAAGAAAAGAGAATCGCAAGAGGCCTTTTCTTGCCGGCTGCCCTGCCAAGCCCTTCCAGCTAAAACTGTGCCGTTGCTCCTCTGGAAGGATCCCCGCACCGCGACCTAGTTTTTCAGAAGAAGCCTTGCGTTTGCAAGAGCAAAGGAGGAATTCGTTGCAGGAAAGAGGAAGGAAAGAAAGTTTCTCTCCCTCTGCCTGCTTTGCTCAGAGGACTGGACGAAGTTAGGAAGTTCTCCCTTTCACTGAGAAACGTGCAGGCTGCTGTTGCCTGGGCGCTCTGTTCTTTGCAAAAGAGTCTGCAGTTCCACGCTTTGAACTGTGGAAAGGCGCCGGGCTCTGCTAAGATTTCCCCCGGCGCTTCGTTTGCCCTGGGCCAAAGCGAGCCTTCACAATAGCTGAACGCTAACACTGCATACTCGTTCCACTTCCAGAACAGGGCTACCGCGAGGCAGTTCTCCGGGGGAAAACGGCCCTTCGCGAAGGGCAGATCTGCCGAGCTCACTGCGGGAAAGCGAAAGCAAAGGACGCTTTTCTCCCTCTAACCGCTTTCGTCAGAGGAACGGGGGAAGTCACAGTGTTCTTTCTCTCACTGAGATACACACAATCTGTCGTTGCCTCTGAGCTCCGTTGCTGGCAAAGAACTGAAACTGACATACATTCCTGTGGGGAAACACAGGGCTTTGCTAGGATTTCTCCAGGCAGTCTCTTTTCCCTGGGCCTCACTGTAGCAACACTATCTCGCCAGGGCAACACTGCATGAGATTTCCTCAGCCAGGAGAGAGCTGCTGCTTTGTAGATTGTGCTGGGAAACCTTGCTTCGGCAAGTGCCAATTGACCGCATTCAGGCAGAAAGAAAAGAGAATCGCAAGAGGCCTATTCTCGCCGGCTGCTCTGCCAAGCCCTTCCAGCTAAAACTGTGCCGTTGCTCCTCTGGAAGGATCCCTGCACCGCGAAGTAGTTTTTCAGAAGAAGCCTTGCGTTTGCAAGAGCAAAGGAGGAATTCGTTGCAGGAAAGAGGAAGGAAAGAAAGTTTCTCTCCCTCTGCCTGCTTTGCTCAGAGGACTGGACGAAGTTAGGAAGTTCTCCCTTTCACTGAGAAACGTGCAGGCTGCTGTTGCCTGGGCGCTCTGTTCTTTGCAAAAGAGTCTGCTGTTCCAGGCTTTGAACCGTGGAAAGGCGCCGGGCTCTGCTAAGATTTCCCCCGGCGCTTCGTTTGCCCTGGGCCAAAGCGAGCCTTCACAATAGCTGAACGCTAACACTGCATACTCGTTCCACTTCCAGAACAGGGCTACCGCGAGGCAGTTCTCCGGGGGAAAACGTCCCTTCGCGAAGGGCAGATCTGCCGAGCTCACTGCGGGAAAGCGAAAGCAAAGGACGCTTTTCTCCCTCTAACCGCTTTCGTCAGAGGAACGGGGGAAGTCACAGTGTTCTTTCTCTCACTGAGATACACACAATCTGACGTTGCCTCTGAGCTCCGTTGCTGGCAAAGAACTGAAACTGACATACATTCCTGTGGGGAAACACAGGGCTTTGCTAGGATTTCTCTAGGCAGTCTGTTTTCCCTGGGCCTCGCTGTAGCAACACTATCTCGCCAGGGCAACACTGCATGGGATTTCCTCTGCCAGGAGAGAGCTGCTGCTTTGTAGATTGTGCTGGGAAACCTTGCTTCGGCGAGTGCCAATTGACCGCATTCAGGCAGAAAGAAAAGAGAATCGCAAGAGGCCTTTTCTTGCCGGCTGCCCTGCCAAGCCCTTCCAGCTAAAACTGTGCCGTTGCTCCTCTGGAAGGATCCCCGCACCGCGACCTAGTTTTTCAGAAGAAGCCTTGCATTTGCAAGAGCAAAGGAGGAATTCGTTGCAGGAAAGAGGAAGGAAAGAAAGTTTCTCTCCCTCTGCCTGCTTTGCTCAGAGGACTGGACGAAGTTAGGAAGTTCTCCCTTTCACTGAGAAACGTGCAGGCTGCTGTTGCCTGGGCGCTCTGTTCTTTGCAAAAGAGTCTGCAGTTCCACGCTTTGAACTGTGGAAAGGCGCCGGGCTCTGCTAAGATTTCCCCCGGCGCTTCGTTTGCCCTGGGCCAAAGCGAGCCTTCACAATAGCTGAACGCTAACACTGCATACTCGTTCCACTTCCAGAACAGGGCTACCGCGAGGCAGTTCTCCGGGGGAAAACGGCCCTTCGCGAAGGGCAGATCTGCCGAGCTCACTGCGGGAAAGCGAAAGCGAAGGACGCTTTTCTCCCTCTAACCGCTTTCGTCAGAGGAACGGGGGAAGTCACAGTGTTCTTTCTCTCACTGAGATACACACAATCTGACGTTGCCTCTGAGCTCCGTTGCTGGCAAAGAACTGAAACTGACATACATTCCTGTGGGGAAACACAGGGCTTTGCTAGGATTTCTCCAGGCAGTCTGTTTTCCCTGGGCCTCCCTGTAGCAACACTATCTCGCCAGGGCAAGACTGCATGGGATTTCCTCTGCCAGGAGAGAGCTGCTGCTTTGTAGATTGTGCTGGGAAACCTTGCTTCGGCAAGTGCCAATTGACCGCATTCAGGCAGAAAGAAAAGAGAATCGCAAGAGGCCTTTTCTCGCCGGCTGCTCTGCCAAGCCCTTCCAGCTAAAACTATGCCGCTGCTCCTCTGGAAGGATCCCTGCACCGCGACGTAGTTTTTCAGAAGAAGCCTTGCCTTTGCAAGAGCAAAGGAGGAATTCGTTGCAGGAAAGAGGAAGGAAAGAAAGTTTCTCTCCCTCTGCCTGCTTTGCTCAGAGGACTGGACGAAGTTAGGAAGTTCTCCCTTTCACTGAGAAACGTGCAGGCTGCTGTTGCCTGGGCGCTCTGTTCTTTGCAAAAGAGTCTGCTGTTCCACGCTTTGAACCGTGGAAAGGCGCCGGGCTCTGCTAAGATTTCCTCAGGCGCTTCGTTTGCCCTGGGCCAAAGCGAGCCTTCACAATAGCTGAACACTAACACTGCATACTCGTTCCACTTCCAGAACAGGGCAACCGCGAGGCAGTTTTCCGGGGGAAAACGGCCCTTCGCGAAGGGCAGATCTGCCGAGCTTACTGCGGGAAAGCGAAAGCAAAGGACGCTTTTCTCCCTCTAACCGCTTTCGTCAGAGGAACGGGGGAAGTCACAGTGTTCTTTCTCTCACTGAGATACACACAATCTGACGTTGCCTCTGAGCTCCGTTGCTGGCAAAGAACTGAAACTGACATACATTCCTGTGGGGAAACACAGGGCTTTGCTAGGATTTCTCTAGGCAGTCTGTTTTCCCTGGGCCTCGCTGTAGCAACACTATCTCGCCAGGGCAACACTGCATGGGATTTCCTCTGCCAGGAGAGAGCTGCTGCTTTGTAGATTGTGCTGGGAAACCTTGCTTCGGCGAGTGCCAATTGACCGCATTCAGGCAGAAAGAAAAGAGAATCGCAAGAGGCCTTTTCTTGCCGGCTGCCCTGCCAAGCCCTTCCAGCTAAAACTGTGCCGTTGCTCCTCTGGAAGGATCCCCGCACCGCGACGTAGGTTTTCAGAAGAAGCCTTGCGTTTGCAAGAGCAAAGGAGGAATTCGTTGCAGGAAAGAGGAAGGAAAGAAAGTTTCTCTCCCTCTGCCTGCTTTGCTCAGAGGACTGGACGAAGTTAGGAAGTTCTCCCTTTCACTGAGAAACGTGCAGGCTGCTGTTGCCTGGGCGCTCTGTTCTTTGCAAAAGAGTCTGCAGTTCCACGCTTTGAACTGTGGAAAGGCGCCGGGCTCTGCTAAGATTTCCCCCGGCGCTTCGTTTGCCCTGGGCCAAAGCGAGCCTTCACAATAGCTGAACGCTAACACTGCATACTCGTTCCACTTCCAGAACAGGGCTACCGCGAGGCAGTTCTCCGGGGGAAAACGGCCCTTCGCGAAGGGCAGATCTGCCGAGCTCACTGCGGGAAAGCGAAAGCAAAGGACGCTTTTCTCCCTCTAACCGCTTTCGTCAGAGGAACGGGGGAAGTCACAGTGTTCTTTCTCTCACTGAGATACACACAATCTGTCGTTGCCTCTGAGCTCCGTTGCTGGCAAAGAACTGAAACTGACATACATTCCTGTGGGGAAACACAGGGCTTTGCTAGGATTTCTCCAGGCAGTCTGTTTTCCCTGGGCCTCCCTGTAGCAACACTATCTCGCCAGGGCAACACTGCATGAGATTTCCTCTGCCAGGAGAGAGCTGCTGCTTTGTAGATTGTGCTGGGAAACCTTGCTTCGGCAAGTGCCAATTGACCGCATTCAGGCAGAAAGAAAAGAGAATCGCAAGAGGCCTTTTCTCGCCGGCTGCTCTGCCAAGCCCTTCCAGCTAAAACTATGCCGTTGCTCCTCTGGAAGGATCCCTGCACCGCGAAGTAGTTTTTCAGAAGAAGCCTTGCGTTTGCAAGAGCAAAGGAGGAATTCGTTGCAGGAAAGAGGAAGGAAAGAAAGTTTCTCTCCCTCTGCCTGCTTTGCTCAGAGGACTGGACGAAGTTAGGAAGTTCTCCCTTTCACTGAGAAACGTGCAGGCTGCTGTTGCCTGGGCGCTCTGTTCTTTGCAAAAGAGTCTGCAGTTCCAGGCTTTGAACCGTGGAAAGGCGCCGGGCTCTGCTAAGATTTCCCCCGGCGCTTCGTTTGCCCTGGGCCAAAGCGAGCCTTCACAATAGCTGAACGCTAACACTGCATACTCGTTCCACTTCCAGAACAGGGCTACCGCGAGGCAGTTCTCCGGGGGAAAACGGCCCTTCGCGAAGGGCAGATCTGCCGAGCTCACTGCGGGAAAGCGAAAGCAAAGGACGCTTTTCTCCCTCTAACCGCTTTCGTCAGAGGAACGGGGGAAGTCACAGTGTTCTTTCTCTCACTGAGATACACACAATCTGACGTTGCCTCTGAGCTCCGTTGCTGGCAAAGAACTGAAAATGACATACATTCCTGTGGGGAAACACAGGGCTTTGCTAGGATTTCTCTAGGCAGTCTGTTTTCCCTGGGCCTCGCTGTAGCAACACTATCTCGCCAGGGCAACACTGCATGGGATTTCCTCTGCCAGGAGAGAGCTGCTGCTTTGTAGATTGTGCTGGGAAACCTTGCTTCGCCAAGTGCCAATTGACCGCATTCAGGCAGAAAGAAAAGAGAATCGCAAGAGGCCTTTTCTTGCCGGCTGCCCTGCCAAGCCCTTCCAGCTAAAACTGTGCCGTTGCTCCTCTGGAAGGATCCCTGCACCGCGACGTAGTTTTTCAGAAGAAGCCTTGCGTTTGCAAGGGCAAAGGAGGAATTCGTTGCAGGAAAGAGGAAGGAAAGAAAGTTTCTCTCCCTCTGCCTGCTTTGCTCAGAGGACTGGACGAAGTTAGGAAGTTCTCCCTTTCACTGAGAAACGTGCAGGCTGCTGTTGCCTGGGCGCTCTGTTCTTTGCAAAAGAGTCTGCAGTTCCAGGCTTTGAACCGTGGAAAGGCGCCGGGCTCTGCTAAGATTTCCCCCGCCGCTTCGTTTGCCCTGGGCCAAAGCGAGCCTTCACAATAGCTGAACGCTAACACTGCATACTCGTTCCACTTCCAGAACAGGGCTACCGCGAGGCAGTTCTCCGGGGGAAAACGGCCCTTCGCGAAGGGCAGATCTGCCGAGCTCACTGCGGGAAAGCGAAAGCAAAGGACGCTTTTCTCCCTCTAACCGCTTTCGTCAGAGGAACGGGGGAAGTCACAGTGTTCTTTCTCTCACTGAGATACACACAATCTGACGTTGCCTCTGAGCTCCGTTGCTGGCAAAGAACTGAAACTGACATACATTCCTGTGGGGAAACACAGGGCTTTGCTAGGATTTCTCCAGGCAGTCTCTTTTCCCTGGGCCTCCCTGTAGCAACACTATCTCGGCAGGGCAACACTGCATGGGATTTCCTCTGCCAGGAGAGAGCTGCTGCTTTGTAGATTGTGCTGGGAAACCTTGCTTCGGCAAGTGCCAATTGACCTCATTCAGGCAGAAAGAAAAGAGAATCGCAAGAGGCCTTTTCTCGCCGGCTGCTCTGCCAAGCCCTTCCAGCTAAAACTATGCCGTTGCTCCTCTGGAAGGATCCCTGCACCGCGACGTAGTTTTTCAGAAGAAGCCTTGCCTTTGCAAGAGCAAAGGAGGAATTCGTTGCAGGAAAGAGGAAGGAAAGAAAGTTTCTCTCCCTCTGCCTGCTTTGCTCAGAGGACTGGACGAAGTTAGGAAGTTCTCCCTTTCACTGAGAAACGTGCAGGCTGCTGTTGCCTGGGCGCTCTGTTCTTTGCAAAAGAGTCTGCTGTTCCAGGCTTTGAACCGTGGAAAGGCGCCGGGCTCTGCTAAGATTTCCCCCGGCGCTTCGTTTGCCCTGGGCCAAAGCGAGCCTTCACAATAGCTGAACGCTAACACTGCATACTCGTTCCACTTCCAGAACAGGGCTACCGCGAGGCAGTTCTCCGGGGGAAAACGTCCCTTCGCGAAGGGCAGATCTGCCGAGCTCACTGCGGGAAAGCGAAAGCAAAGGACGCTTTTCTCCCTCTAACCGCTTTCGTCAGAGGAACGGGGGAAGTCACAGTGTTCTTTCTCTCACTGAGATACACACAATCTGACGTTGCCTCTGAGCTCCGTTGCTGGCAAAGAACTGAAACTGACATACATTCCTGTGGGGAAACACAGGGCTTTGCTAGGATTTCTCTAGGCAGTCTGTTTTCCCTGGGCCTCGCTGTAGCAACACTATCTCGCCAGGGCAACACTGCATGGGATTTCCTCTGCCAGGAGAGAGCTGCTGCTTTGTAGATTGTGCTGGGAAACCTTGCTTCGGCGAGTGCCAATTGACCGCATTCAGGCAGAAAGAAAAGAGAATCGCAAGAGGCCTTTTCTTGCCGGCTGCCCTGCCAAGCCCTTCCAGCTAAAACTGTGCCGTTGCTCCTCTGGAAGGATCCCCGCACCGCGACCTAGTTTTTCAGAAGAAGCCTTGCGTTTGCAAGAGCAAAGGAGGAATTCGTTGCAGGAAAGAGGAAGGAAAGAAAGTTTCTCTCCCTCTGCCTGCTTTGCTCAGAGGACTGGACGAAGTTAGGAAGTTCTCCCTTTCACTGAGAAACGTGCAGGCTGCTGTTGCCTGGGCGCTCTGTTCTTTGCAAAAGAGTCTGCAGTTCCACGCTTTGAACTGTGGAAAGGCGCCGGGCTCTGCTAAGATTTCCCCCGGCGCTTCGTTTGCCCTGGGCCAAAGCGAGCCTTCACAATAGCTGAACGCTAACACTGCATACTCGTTCCACTTCCAGAACAGGGCTACCGCGAGGCAGTTCTCCGGGGGAAAACGGCCCTTCGCGAAGGGCAGATCTGCCGAGCTCACTGCGGGAAAGCGAAAGCAAAGGACGCTTTTCTCCCTCTAACCGCTTTCGTCAGAGGAACGGGGGAAGTCACAGTGTTCTTTCTCTCACTGAGATACACACAATCTGTCGTTGCCTCTGAGCTCCGTTGCTGGCAAAGAACTGAAACTGACATACATTCCTGTGGGGAAACACAGGGCTTTGCTAGGATTTCTCCAGGCAGTCTCTTTTCCCTGGGCCTCACTGTAGCAACACTATCTCGCCAGGGCAACACTGCATGAGATTTCCTCAGCCAGGAGAGAGCTGCTGCTTTGTAGATTGTGCTGGGAAACCTTGCTTCGGCAAGTGCCAATTGACCGCATTCAGGCAGAAAGAAAAGAGAATCGCAAGAGGCCTATTCTCGCCGGCTGCTCTGCCAAGCCCTTCCAGCTAAAACTGTGCCGTTGCTCCTCTGGAAGGATCCCTGCACCGCGAAGTAGTTTTTCAGAAGAAGCCTTGCGTTTGCAAGAGCAAAGGAGGAATTCGTTGCAGGAAAGAGGAAGGAAAGAAAGTTTCTCTCCCTCTGCCTGCTTTGCTCAGAGGACTGGACGAAGTTAGGAAGTTCTCCCTTTCACTGAGAAACGTGCAGGCTGCTGTTGCCTGGGCGCTCTGTTCTTTGCAAAAGAGTCTGCAGTTCCACGCTTTGAACTGTGGAAAGGCGCCGGGCTCTGCTAAGATTTCCCCCGCCGCTTCGTTTGCCCTGGGCCAAAGCGAGCCTTCACAATAGCTGAACGCTAACACTGCATACTCGTTCCACTTCCAGAACAGGGCTACCGCGAGGCAGTTCTCCGGGGGAAAACGGCCCTTCGCGAAGGGCAGATCTGCCGAGCTCACTGCGGGAAAGCGAAAGCAAAGGACGCTTTTCTCCCTCTAACCGCTTTCGTCAGAGGAACGGGGGAAGTCACAGTGTTCTTTCTCTCACTGAGATACACACAATCTGTCGTTGCCTCTGAGCTCCGTTGCTGGCAAAGAACTGAAACTGACATACATTCCTGTGGGGAAACACAGGGCTTTGCTAGGATTTCTCCAGGCAGTCTCTTTTCCCTGGGCCTCGCTGTAGCAACACTATCTCGCCAGGGCAACACTGCATGGGATTTCCTCTGCCAGGAGAGAGCTGCTGCTTTGTAGATTGTGCTGGGAAACCTTGCTTCGGCAAGTGCCAATTGACCGCATTCAGGCAGAAAGAAAAGAGAATCGCAAGAGGACTTTTCTCGCCGGCTGCTCTGCCAAGCCCTTCCAGCTAAAACTATGCCGCTGCTCCTCTGGAAGGATCCCTGCACCGCGAAGTAGTTTTTCAGAAGAAGCCTTGCGTTTGCAAGAGCAAAGGAGGAATTCGTTGCAGGAAAGAGGAAGGAAAGAAAGTTTCTCTCCCTCTGCCTGCTTTGCTCAGAGGACTGGACGAAGTTAGGAAGTTCTCCCTTTCACTGAGAAACGTGCAGGCTGCTGTTGCCTGGGCGCTCTGTTCTTTGCAAAAGAGTCTGCTGTTCCAGGCTTTGAACCGTGGAAAGGCGCCGGGCTCTGCTAAGATTTCCCCCGGCGCTTCGTTTGCCCTGGGCCAAAGCGAGCCTTCACAATAGCTGAACGCTAACACTGCATACTCGTTCCACTTCCAGAACAGGGCTACCGCGAGGCAGTTCTCCGGGGGAAAACGTCCCTTCGCGAAGGGCAGATCTGCCGAGCTCACTGCGGGAAAGCGAAAGCAAAGGACGCTTTTCTCCCTCTAACCGCTTTCGTCAGAGGAACGGGGGAAGTCACAGTGTTCTTTCTCTCACTGAGATACACACAATCTGACGTTGCCTCTGAGCTCCGTTGCTGGCAAAGAACTGAAACTGACATACATTCCTGTGGGGAAACACAGGGCTTTGCTAGGATTTCTCTAGGCAGTCTGTTTTCCCTGGGCCTCGCTGTAGCAACACTATCTCGCCAGGGCAACACTGCATGGGATTTCCTCTGCCAGGAGAGAGCTGCTGCTTTGTAGATTGTGCTGGGAAACCTTGCTTCGGCGAGTGCCAATTGACCGCATTCAGGCAGAAAGAAAAGAGAATCGCAAGAGGCCTTTTCTTGCCGGCTGCCCTGCCAAGCCCTTCCAGCTAAAACTGTGCCGTTGCTCCTCTGGAAGGATCCCCGCACCGCGACCTAGTTTTTCAGAAGAAGCCTTGCGTTTGCAAGAGCAAAGGAGGAATTCGTTGCAGGAAAGAGGAAGGAAAGAAAGTTTCTCTCCCTCTGCCTGCTTTGCTCAGAGGACTGGACGAAGTTAGGAAGTTCTCCCTTTCACTGAGAAACGTGCAGGCTGCTGTTGCCTGGGCGCTCTGTTCTTTGCAAAAGAGTCTGCAGTTCCACGCTTTGAACTGTGGAAAGGCGCCGGGCTCTGCTAAGATTTCCCCCGGCGCTTCGTTTGCCCTGGGCCAAAGCGAGCCTTCACAATAGCTGAACGCTAACACTGCATACTCGTTCCACTTCCAGAACAGGGCTACCGCGAGGCAGTTCTCCGGGGGAAAACGGCCCTTCGCGAAGGGCAGATCTGCCGAGCTCACTGCGGGAAAGCGAAAGCAAAGGACGCTTTTCTCCCTCTAACCGCTTTCGTCAGAGGAACGGGGGAAGTCACAGTGTTCTTTCTCTCACTGAGATACACACAATCTGTCGTTGCCTCTGAGCTCCGTTGCTGGCAAAGAACTGAAACTGACATACATTCCTGTGGGGAAACACAGGGCTTTGCTAGGATTTCTCCAGGCAGTCTCTTTTCCCTGGGCCTCACTGTAGCAACACTATCTCGCCAGGGCAACACTGCATGAGATTTCCTCAGCCAGGAGAGAGCTGCTGCTTTGTAGATTGTGCTGGGAAACCTTGCTTCGGCAAGTGCCAATTGACCGCATTCAGGCAGAAAGAAAAGAGAATCGCAAGAGGCCTATTCTCGCCGGCTGCTCTGCCAAGCCCTTCCAGCTAAAACTGTGCCGTTGCTCCTCTGGAAGGATCCCTGCACCGCGAAGTAGTTTTTCAGAAGAAGCCTTGCGTTTGCAAGAGCAAAGGAGGAATTCGTTGCAGGAAAGAGGAAGGAAAGAAAGTTTCTCTCCCTCTGCCTGCTTTGCTCAGAGGACTGGACGAAGTTAGGAAGTTCTCCCTTTCACTGAGAAACGTGCAGGCTGCTGTTGCCTGGGCGCTCTGTTCTTTGCAAAAGAGTCTGCAGTTCCACGCTTTGAACTGTGGAAAGGCGCCGGGCTCTGCTAAGATTTCCCCCGCCGCTTCGTTTGCCCTGGGCCAAAGCGAGCCTTCACAATAGCTGAACGCTAACACTGCATACTCGTTCCACTTCCAGAACAGGGCTACCGCGAGGCAGTTCTCCGGGGGAAAACGGCCCTTCGCGAAGGGCAGATCTGCCGAGCTCACTGCGGGAAAGCGAAAGCAAAGGACGCTTTTCTCCCTCTAACCGCTTTCGTCAGAGGAACGGGGGAAGTCACAGTGTTCTTTCTCTCACTGAGATACACACAATCTGTCGTTGCCTCTGAGCTCCGTTGCTGGCAAAGAACTGAAACTGACATACATTCCTGTGGGGAAACACAGGGCTTTGCTAGGATTTCTCCAGGCAGTCTCTTTTCCCTGGGCCTCGCTGTAGCAACACTATCTCGCCAGGGCAACACTGCATGGGATTTCCTCTGCCAGGAGAGAGCTGCTGCTTTGTAGATTGTGCTGGGAAACCTTGCTTCGGCAAGTGCCAATTGACCGCATTCAGGCAGAAAGAAAAGAGAATCGCAAGAGGACTTTTCTCGCCGGCTGCTCTGCCAAGCCCTTCCAGCTAAAACTATGCCGCTGCTCCTCTGGAAGGATCCCTGCACCGCGAAGTAGTTTTTCAGAAGAAGCCTTGCGTTTGCAAGAGCAAAGGAGGAATTCGTTGCAGGAAAGAGGAAGGAAAGAAAGTTTCTCTCCCTCTGCCTGCTTTGCTCAGAGGACTGGACGAAGTTAGGAAGTTCTCCCTTTCACTGAGAAACGTGCAGGCTGCTGTTGCCTGGGCGCTCTGTTCTTTGCAAAAGAGTCTGCTGTTCCACGCTTTGAACCGTGGAAAGGCGCCGGGCTCTGCTAAGATTTCCCCCGGCGCTTCGTTTGCCCTGGGCCAAAGCGAGCCTTCACAATAGCTGAACGCTAACACTGCATACTCGTTCCACTTCCAGAACAGGGCTACCGCGAGGCAGTTCTCCGGGGGAAAACGGCCCTTCGCGAAGGGCAGATCTGCCGAGCTCACTGCGGGAAAGCGAAAGCAAAGGACGCTTTTCTCCCTCTAACCGCTTTCGTCAGAGGAACGGGGGAAGTCACAGTGTTCTTTCTCTCACTGAGATACACACAATCTGACGTTGCCTCTGAGCTCCGTTGCTGGCAAAGAACTGAAAATGACATACATTCCTGTGGGGAAACACAGGGCTTTGCTAGGATTTCTCTAGGCAGTCTGTTTTCCCTGGGCCTCGCCGTAGCAACACTATCTCGCCAGGGCAACACTGCATGGGATTTCCTCTGCCAGGAGAGAGCTGCTGCTTTGTAGATTGTGCTGGGAAACCTTGCTTCGGCGAGTGCCAATTGACCGCATTCAGGCAGAAAGAAAAGAGAATCGCAAGAGGCCTTTTCTCGCCGGCTGCTCTGCAAAGCCCTTCCAGCTAAAACTATGCCGTTGCTCCTCTGGAAGGATCTCTGCACCGCGACGTAGTTTTTCAGAAGAAGCCTTGCCTTTGCAAGAGCAAAGGAGGAATTCGTTGCAGGAAAGAGGAAGGAAAGAAAGTTTCTCTCCCTCTGCCTGCTTTGCTCAGAGGACTGGACGAAGTTAGGAAGTTCTCCCTTTCACTGAGAAACGTGCAGGCTGCTGTTGCCTGGGCGCTCTGTTCTTTGCAAAAGAGTCTGCTGTTCCACGCTTTGAACCGTGGAAAGGCGCCGGGCTCTGCTAAGATTTCCCCCGGCGCTTCGTTTGCCCTGGGCCAAAGCGAGCCTTCACAATAGCTGAACGCTAACACTGCATACTCGTTCCACTTCCAGAACAGGGCTACCGCGAGGCAGTTCTCCGGGGGAAAACGGCCCTTCGCGAAGGGCAGATCTGCCGAGCTCACTGCGGGAAAGCGAAAGCAAAGGACGCTTTTCTCACTCTAACCGCTTTCGTCAGAGGAACGGGGGAAGTCACAGTGTTCTTTCTCTCACTGAGATACACACAATCTGACGTTGCCTCTGAGCTCCGTTGCTGGCAAAGAACTGAAAATGACATACATTCCTGTGGGGAAACACAGGGCTTTGCTAGGATTTCTCTAGGCAGTCTGTTTTCCCTGGGCCTCGCTGTAGCAACACTATCTCGCCAGGGCAAGACTGCATGGGATTTCCTCTGCCAGGAGAGAGCTGCTGCTTTGTAGATTGTGCTGGGAAACCTTGCTTCGGCAAGTGCCAATTGACCGCATTCAGGCAGAAAGAAAAGAGAATCGCAAGAGGCCTTTTCTTGCCGGCTGCCCTGCCAAGCCCTTCCAGCTAAAACTGTGCCGTTGCTCCTCTGGAAGGATCCCTGCACCGCGACGTAGTTTTTCAGAAGAAGCCTTGCGTTTGCAAGAGCAAAGGAGGAATTCGTTGCAGGAAAGAGGAAGGAAAGAAAGTTTCTCTCCCTCTGCCTGCTTTGCTCAGAGGACTGGACGAAGTTAGGAAGTTCTCCCTTTCACTGAGAAACGTGCAGGCTGCTGTTGCCTGGGCGCTCTGTTCTTTGCAAAAGAGTCTGCAGTTCCAGGCTTTGAACCGTGGAAAGGCGCCGGGCTCTGCTAAGATTTCCCCCGGCGCTTCGTTTGCCCTGGGCCAAAGCGAGCCTTCACAATAGCTGAACGCTAACACTGCATACTCGTTCCACTTCCAGAACAGGGCTACCGCGAGGCAGTTCTCCGGGGGAAAACGGCCCTTCGCGAAGGGCAGATCTGCCGAGCTCACTGCGGGAAAGCGAAAGCAAAGGACGCTTTTCTCCCTCTAACCGCTTTCGTCAGAGGAACGGGGGAAGTCACAGTGTTCTTTCTCTCACTGAGATACACACAATCTGACGTTGCCTCTGAGCTCCGTTGCTGGCAAAGAACTGAAAATGACATACATTCCTGTGGGGAAACACAGGGCTTTGCTAGGATTTCTCTAGGCAGTCTGTTTTCCCTGGGCCTCGCCGTAGCAATACTATCTCGCCAGGGCAACACTGCATGGGATTTCCTCTGCCAGGAGAGAGCTGCTGCTTTGTAGATTGTGCTGGGAAACCTTGCTTCGGCGAGTGCCAATTGACCGCATTCAGGCAGAAAGAAAAGAGAATCGCAAGAGGCCTTTTCTCGCCGGCTGCTCTGCCAAGCCCTTCCAGCTAAAACTATGCCGTTGCTCCTCTGGAAGGATCCCTGCACCGCGACGTAGTTTTTCAGAAGAAGCCTTGCCTTTGCAAGAGCAAAGGAGGAATTCGTTGCAGGAAAGAGGAAGGAAAGAAAGTTTCTCTCCCTCTGCCTGCTTTGCTCAGAGGACTGGACGAAGTTAGGAAGTTCTCCCTTTCACTGAGAAACGTGCAGGCTGCTGTTGCCTGGGCGCTCTGTTCTTTGCAAAAGAGTCTGCAGTTCCAGGCTTTGAACCGTGGAAAGGCGCCGGGCTCTGCTAAGATTTCCCCCGGCGCTTCGTTTGCCCTGGGCCAAAGCGAGCCTTCACAATAGCTGAACGCTAACACTGCATACTCGTTCCACTTCCAGAACAGGGCTACCGCGAGGCAGTTCTCCGGGGGAAAACGGCCCTTCGCGAAGGGCAGATCTGCCGAGCTCACTGCGGGAAAGCGAAAGCAAAGGACGCTTTTCTCCCTCTAACCGCTTTCGTCAGAGGAACGGAGGAAGTCACAGTGTTCTTTCTCTCACTGAGATACACACAATCTGACGTTGCCTCTGAGCTCCGTTGCTGGCAAAGAACTGAAACTGACATACATTCCTGTGGGGAAACACAGGGCTTTGCTAGGATTTCTCCAGGCAGTCTCTTTTCCCTGGGCCTCCCTGTAGCAACACTATCTCGCCAGGGCAACACTGCATGGGATTTCCTCTGCCAGGAGAGAGCTGCTGATTTGTAGATTGTGCTGGGAAACCTTGCTTCGGCAAGTGCCAATTGACCTCATTCAGGCAGAAAGAAAAGAGAATCGCAAGAGGCCTTTTCTCGCCGGCTGCTCTGCCAAGCCCTTCCAGCTAAAACTATGCCGTTGCTCCTCTGGAAGGATCCCTGCACCGCGACGTAGTTTTTCAGAAGAAGCCTTGCGTTTGCAAGAGCAAAGGAGGAATTCGTTGCAGGAAAGAGGAAGGAAAGAAAGTTTCTCTCCCTCTGCCTGCTTTGCTCAGAGGACTGGACGAAGTTAGGAAGTTCTCCCTTTCACTGAGAAACGTGCAGGCTGCTGTTGCCTGGGCGCTCTGTTCTTTGCAAAAGAGTCTGCTGTTCCAGGCTTTGAACCGTGGAAAGGCGCCGGGCTCTGCTAAGATTTCCCCCGGCGCTTCGTTTGCCCTGGGCCAAAGCGAGCCTTCACAATAGCTGAACGCTAACACTGCATACTCGTTCCACTTCCAGAACAGGGCTACCGCGAGGCAGTTCTCCGGGGGAAAACGTCCCTTCGCGAAGGGCAGATCTGCCGAGCTCACTGCGGGAAAGCGAAAGCAAAGGACGCTTTTCTCCCTCTAACCGCTTTCGTCAGAGGAACGGGGGAAGTCACAGTGTTCTTTCTCTCACTGAGATACACACAATCTGACGTTGCCTCTGAGCTCCGTTGCTGGCAAAGAACTGAAACTGACATACATTCCTGTGGGGAAACACAGGGCTTTGCTAGGATTTCTCTAGGCAGTCTGTTTTCCCTGGGCCTCGCTGTAGCAACACTATCTCGCCAGGGCAACACTGCATGGGATTTCCTCTGCCAGGAGAGAGCTGCTGCTTTGTAGATTGTGCTGGGAAACCTTGCTTCGGCGAGTGCCAATTGACCGCATTCAGGCAGAAAGAAAAGAGAATCGCAAGAGGCCTTTTCTTGCCGGCTGCCCTGCCAAGCCCTTCCAGCTAAAACTGTGCCGTTGCTCCTCTGGAAGGATCCCCGCACCGCGACCTAGTTTTTCAGAAGAAGCCTTGCGTTTGCAAGAGCAAAGGAGGAATTCGTTGCAGGAAAGAGGAAGGAAAGAAAGTTTCTCTCCCTCTGCCTGCTTTGCTCAGAGGACTGGACGAAGTTAGGAAGTTCTCCCTTTCACTGAGAAACGTGCAGGCTGCTGTTGCCTGGGCGCTCTGTTCTTTGCAAAAGAGTCTGCAGTTCCACGCTTTGAACTGTGGAAAGGCTCTGCTAAGATTTCCCCCGGCGCTTCGTTTGCCCTGGGCCAAAGCGAGCCTTCACAATAGCTGAACGCTAACACTGCATACTCGTTCCACTTCCAGAACAGGGCTACCGCGAGGCAGTTCTCCGGGGGAAAACGGCCCTTCGCGAAGGGCAGATCTGCCGAGCTCACTGCGGGAAAGCGAAAGCAAAGGACGCTTTTCTCCCTCTAACCGCTTTCGTCAGAGGAACGGGGGAAGTCACAGTGTTCTTTCTCTCACTGAGATACACACAATCTGTCGTTGCCTCTGAGCTCCGTTGCTGGCAAAGAACTGAAACTGACATACATTCCTGTGGGGAAACACAGGGCTTTGCTAGGATTTCTCCAGGCAGTCTCTTTTCCCTGGGCCTCCCTGTAGCAACACTATCTCGCCAGGGCAACACTGCATGAGATTTCCTCAGCCAGGAGAGAGCTGCTGCTTTGTAGATTGTGCTGGGAAACCTTGCTTCGGCAAGTGCCAATTGACCGCATTCAGGCAGAAAGAAAAGAGAATCGCAAGAGGCCTATTCTCGCCGGCTGCTCTGCCAAGCCCTTCCAGCTAAAACTGTGCCGTTGCTCCTCTGGAAGGATCCCTGCACCGCGACGTAGTTTTTCAGAAGAAGCCTTGCGTTTGCAAGAGCAAAGGAGGAATTCGTTGCAGGAAAGAGGAAGGAAAGAAAGTTTCTCTCCCTCTGCCTGCTTTGCTCAGAGGACTGGACGAAGTTAGGAAGTTCTCCCTTTCACTGAGAAACGTGCAGGCTGCTGTTGCCTGGGCGCTCTGTTCTTTGCAAAAGAGTCTGCAGTTCCACGCTTTGAACTGTGGAAAGGCGCCGGGCTCTGCTAAGATTTCCCCCGGCGCTTCGTTTGCCCTGGGCCAAAGCGAGCCTTCACAATAGCTGAACGCTAACACTGCATACTCGTTCCACTTCCAGAACAGGGCTACCGCGAGGCAGTTCTCCGGGGGAAAACGGCCCTTCGCGAAGGGCAGATCTGCCGAGCTCACTGCGGGAAAGCGAAAGCAAAGGACGCTTTTCTCCCTCTAACCGCTTTCGTCAGAGGAACGGGGGAAGTCACAGTGTTCTTTCTCTCACTGAGATACACACAATCTGTCGTTGCCTCTGAGCTCCGTTGCTGGCAAAGAACTGAAACTGACATACATTCCTGTGGGGAAACACAGGGCTTTGCTAGGATTTCTCCAGGCAGTCTCTTTTCCCTGGGCCTCGCTGTAGCAACACTATCTCGCCAGGGCAACACTGCATGGGATTTCCTCTGCCAGGAGAGAGCTGCTGCTTTGTAGATTGTGCTGGGAAACCTTGCTTCGGCAAGTGCCAATTGACCGCATTCAGGCAGAAAGAAAAGAGAATCGCAAGAGGACTTTTCTCGCCGGCTGCTCTGCCAAGCCCTTCCAGCTAAAACTATGCCGCTGCTCCTCTGGAAGGATCCCTGCACCGCGAAGTAGTTTTTCAGAAGAAGCCTTGCGTTTGCAAGAGCAAAGGAGGAATTCGTTGCAGGAAAGAGGAAGGAAAGAAAGTTTCTCTCCCTCTGCCTGCTTTGCTCAGAGGACTGGACGAAGTTAGGAAGTTCTCCCTTTCACTGAGAAACGTGCAGGCTGCTGTTGCCTGGGCGCTCTGTTCTTTGCAAAAGAGTCTGCTGTTCCACGCTTTGAACCGTGGAAAGGCGCCGGGCTCTGCTAAGATTTCCCCCGGCGCTTCGTTTGCCCTGGGCCAAAGCGAGCCTTCACAATAGCTGAACGCTAACACTGCATACTCGTTCCACTTCCAGAACAGGGCTACCGCGAGGCAGTTCTCCGGGGGAAAACGGCCCTTCGCGAAGGGCAGATCTGCCGAGCTCACTGCGGGAAAGCGAAAGCAAAGGACGCTTTTCTCACTCTAACCGCTTTCGTCAGAGGAACGGGGGAAGTCACAGTGTTCTTTCTCTCACTGAGATACACACAATCTGACGTTGCCTCTGAGCTCCGTTGCTGGCAAAGAACTGAAAATGACATACATTCCTGTGGGGAAACACAGGGCTTTGCTAGGATTTCTCTAGGCAGTCTGTTTTCCCTGGGCCTCGCCGTAGCAACACTATCTCGCCAGGGCAACACTGCATGGGATTTCCTCTGCCAGGAGAGAGCTGCTGCTTTGTAGATTGTGCTGGGAAACCTTGCTTCGGCGAGTGCCAATTGACCGCATTCAGGCAGAAAGAAAAGAGAATCGCAAGAGGCCTTTTCTCGCCGGCTGCTCTGCAAAGCCCTTCCAGCTAAAACTATGCCGTTGCTCCTCTGGAAGGATCTCTGCACCGCGACGTAGTTTTTCAGAAGAAGCCTTGCCTTTGCAAGAGCAAAGGAGGAATTCGTTGCAGGAAAGAGGAAGGAAAGAAAGTTTCTCTCCCTCTGCCTGCTTTGCTCAGAGGACTGGACGAAGTTAGGAAGTTCTCCCTTTCACTGAGAAACGTGCAGGCTGCTGTTGCCTGGGCGCTCTGTTCTTTGCAAAAGAGTCTGCTGTTCCACGCTTTGAACCGTGGAAAGGCGCCGGGCTCTGCTAAGATTTCCCCCGGCGCTTCGTTTGCCCTGGGCCAAAGCGAGCCTTCACAATAGCTGAACGCTAACACTGCATACTCGTTCCACTTCCAGAACAGGGCTACCGCGAGGCAGTTCTCCGGGGGAAAACGGCCCTTCGCGAAGGGCAGATCTGCCGAGCTCACTGCGGGAAAGCGAAAGCAAAGGACGCTTTTCTCACTCTAACCGCTTTCGTCAGAGGAACGGGGGAAGTCACAGTGTTCTTTCTCTCACTGAGATACACACAATCTGACGTTGCCTCTGAGCTCCGTTGCTGGCAAAGAACTGAAAATGACATACATTCCTGTGGGGAAACACAGGGCTTTGCTAGGATTTCTCCAGGCAGTCTGTTTTCCCTGGGCCTCGCTGTAGCAACACTATCTCGCCAGGGCAACACTGCATGGGATTTCCTCTGCCAGGAGAGAGCTGCTGCTTTGTAGATTGTGCTGGGAAACCTTGCTTCGGCAAGTGCCAATTGACCGCATTCAGGCAGAAAGAAAAGAGAATCGCAAGAGGCCTTTTCTTGCCGGCTGCCCTGCCAAGCCCTTCCAGCTAAAACTGTGCCGTTGCTCCTCTGGAAGGATCCCTGCACCGCGACGTAGTTTTTCAGAAGAAGCCTTGCGTTTGCAAGAGCAAAGGAGGAATTCGTTGCAGGAAAGAGGAAGGAAAGAAAGTTTCTCTCCCTCTGCCTGCTTTGCTCAGAGGACTGGACGAAGTTAGGAAGTTCTCCCTTTCACTGAGAAACGTGCAGGCTGCTGTTGCCTGGGCGCTCTGTTCTTTGCAAAAGAGTCTGCAGTTCCAGGCTTTGAACCGTGGAAAGGCGCCGGGCTCTGCTAAGATTTCCCCCGGCGCTTCGTTTGCCCTGGGCCAAAGCGAGCCTTCACAATAGCTGAACGCTAACACTGCATACTCGTTCCACTTCCAGAACAGGGCTACCGCGAGGCAGTTCTCCGGGGGAAAACGGCCCTTCGCGAAGGGCAGATCTGCCGAGCTCACTGCGGGAAAGCGAAAGCAAAGGACGCTTTTCTCCCTCTAACCGCTTTCGTCAGAGGAACGGGGGAAGTCACAGTGTTCTTTCTCTCACTGAGATACACACAATCTGACGTTGCCTCTGAGCTCCGTTGCTGGCAAAGAACTGAAAATGACATACATTCCTGTGGGGAAACACAGGGCTTTGCTAGGATTTCTCTAGGCAGTCTGTTTTCCCTGGGCCTCGCCGTAGCAATACTATCTCGCCAGGGCAACACTGCATGGGATTTCCTCTGCCAGGAGAGAGCTGCTGCTTTGTAGATTGTGCTGGGAAACCTTGCTTCGGCGAGTGCCAATTGACCGCATTCAGGCAGAAAGAAAAGAGAATCGCAAGAGGCCTTTTCTCGCCGGCTGCTCTGCCAAGCCCTTCCAGCTAAAACTATGCCGTTGCTCCTCTGGAAGGATCCCTGCACCGCGACGTAGTTTTTCAGAAGAAGCCTTGCCTTTGCAAGAGCAAAGGAGGAATTCGTTGCAGGAAAGAGGAAGGAAAGAAAGTTTCTCTCCCTCTGCCTGCTTTGCTCAGAGGACTGGACGAAGTTAGGAAGTTCTCCCTTTCACTGAGAAACGTGCAGGCTGCTGTTGCCTGGGCGCTCTGTTCTTTGCAAAAGAGTCTGCAGTTCCAGGCTTTGAACCGTGGAAAGGCGCCGGGCTCTGCTAAGATTTCCCCCGGCGCTTCGTTTGCCCTGGGCCAAAGCGAGCCTTCACAATAGCTGAACGCTAACACTGCATACTCGTTCCACTTCCAGAACAGGGCTACCGCGAGGCAGTTCTCCGGGGGAAAACGGCCCTTCGCGAAGGGCAGATCTGCCGAGCTCACTGCGGGAAAGCGAAAGCAAAGGACGCTTTTCTCCCTCTAACCGCTTTCGTCAGAGGAACGGAGGAAGTCACAGTGTTCTTTCTCTCACTGAGATACACACAATCTGACGTTGCCTCTGAGCTCCGTTGCTGGCAAAGAACTGAAACTGACATACATTCCTGTGGGGAAACACAGGGCTTTGCTAGGATTTCTCCAGGCAGTCTCTTTTCCCTGGGCCTCCCTGTAGCAACACTATCTCGCCAGGGCAACACTGCATGGGATTTCCTCTGCCAGGAGAGAGCTGCTGCTTTGTAGATTGTGCTGGGAAACCTTGCTTCGGCAAGTGCCAATTGACCTCATTCAGGCAGAAAGAAAAGAGAATCGCAAGAGGCCTTTTCTCGCCGGCTGCTCTGCCAAGCCCTTCCAGCTAAAACTATGCCGTTGCTCCTCTGGAAGGATCCCTGCACCGCGACGTAGTTTTTCAGAAGAAGCCTTGCGTTTGCAAGAGCAAAGGAGGAATTCGTTGCAGGAAAGAGGAAGGAAAGAAAGTTTCTCTCCCTCTGCCTGCTTTGCTCAGAGGACTGGACGAAGTTAGGAAGTTCTCCCTTTCACTGAGAAACGTGCAGGCTGCTGTTGCCTGGGCGCTCTGTTCTTTGCAAAAGAGTCTGCTGTTCCACGCTTTGAACCGTGGAAAGGCGCCGGGCTCTGCTAAGATTTCCCCCGGCGCTTCGTTTGCCCTGGGCCAAAGCGAGCCTTCACAATAGCTGAACGCTAACACTGCATACTCGTTCCACTTCCAGAACAGGGCTACCGCGAGGCAGTTCTCCGGGGGAAAACGTCCCTTCGCGAAGGGCAGATCTGCCGAGCTCACTGCGGGAAAGCGAAAGCAAAGGACGCTTTTCTCCCTCTAACCGCTTTCGTCAGAGGAACGGGGGAAGTCACAGTGTTCTTTCTCTCACTGAGATACACACAATCTGACGTTGCCTCTGAGCTCCGTTGCTGGCAAAGAACTGAAACTGACATACATTCCTGTGGGGAAACACAGGGCTTTGCTAGGATTTCTCTAGGCAGTCTGTTTTCCCTGGGCCTCGCTGTAGCAACACTATCTCGCCAGGGCAACACTGCATGGGATTTCCTCTGCCAGGAGAGAGCTGCTGCTTTGTAGATTGTGCTGGGAAACCTTGCTTCGGCGAGTGCCAATTGACCGCATTCAGGCAGAAAGAAAAGAGAATCGCAAGAGGCCTTTTCTTGCCGGCTGCCCTGCCAAGCCCTTCCAGCTAAAACTGTGCCGTTGCTCCTCTGGAAGGATCCCCGCACCGCGACCTAGTTTTTCAGAAGAAGCCTTGCGTTTGCAAGAGCAAAGGAGGAATTCGTTGCAGGAAAGAGGAAGGAAAGAAAGTTTCTCTCCCTCTGCCTGCTTTGCTCAGAGGACTGGACGAAGTTAGGAAGTTCTCCCTTTCACTGAGAAACGTGCAGGCTGCTGTTGCCTGGGCGCTCTGTTCTTTGCAAAAGAGTCTGCAGTTCCACGCTTTGAACTGTGGAAAGGCGCCGGGCTCTGCTAAGATTTCCCCCGGCGCTTCGTTTGCCCTGGGCCAAAGCGAGCCTTCACAATAGCTGAACGCTAACACTGCATACTCGTTCCACTTCCAGAACAGGGCTACCGCGAGGCAGTTCTCCGGGGGAAAACGGCCCTTCGCGAAGGGCAGATCTGCCGAGCTCACTGCGGGAAAGCGAAAGCAAAGGACGCTTTTCTCCCTCTAACCGCTTTCGTCAGAGGAACGGGGGAAGTCACAGTGTTCTTTCTCTCACTGAGATACACACAATCTGTCGTTGCCTCTGAGCTCCGTTGCTGGCAAAGAACTGAAACTGACATACATTCCTGTGGGGAAACACAGGGCTTTGCTAGGATTTCTCCAGGCAGTCTCTTTTCCCTGGGCCTCCCTGTAGCAACACTATCTCGCCAGGGCAACACTGCATGAGATTTCCTCAGCCAGGAGAGAGCTGCTGCTTTGTAGATTGTGCTGGGAAACCTTGCTTCGGCAAGTGCCAATTGACCGCATTCAGGCAGAAAGAAAAGAGAATCGCAAGAGGCCTATTCTCGCCGGCTGCTCTGCCAAGCCCTTCCAGCTAAAACTGTGCCGTTGCTCCTCTGGAAGGATCCCTGCACCGCGACGTAGTTTTTCAGAAGAAGCCTTGCGTTTGCAAGAGCAAAGGAGGAATTCGTTGCAGGAAAGAGGAAGGAAAGAAAGTTTCTCTCCCTCTGCCTGCTTTGCTCAGAGGACTGGACGAAGTTAGGAAGTTCTCCCTTTCACTGAGAAACGTGCAGGCTGCTGTTGCCTGGGCGCTCTGTTCTTTGCAAAAGAGTCTGCAGTTCCACGCTTTGAACTGTGGAAAGGCGCCGGGCTCTGCTAAGATTTCCCCCGGCGCTTCGTTTGCCCTGGGCCAAAGCGAGCCTTCACAATAGCTGAACGCTAACACTGCATACTCGTTCCACTTCCAGAACAGGGCTACCGCGAGGCAGTTCTCCGGGGGAAAACGGCCCTTCGCGAAGGGCAGATCTGCCGAGCTCACTGCGGGAAAGCGAAAGCAAAGGACGCTTTTCTCCCTCTAACCGCTTTCGTCAGAGGAACGGGGGAAGTCACAGTGTTCTTTCTCTCACTGAGATACACACAATCTGTCGTTGCCTCTGAGCTCCGTTGCTGGCAAAGAACTGAAACTGACATACATTCCTGTGGGGAAACACAGGGCTTTGCTAGGATTTCTCCAGGCAGTCTCTTTTCCCTGGGCCTCGCTGTAGCAACACTATCTCGCCAGGGCAACACTGCATGGGATTTCCTCTGCCAGGAGAGAGCTGCTGCTTTGTAGATTGTGCTGGGAAACCTTGCTTCGGCAAGTGCCAATTGACCGCATTCAGGCAGAAAGAAAAGAGAATCGCAAGAGGCCTTTTCTCGCCGGCTGCTCTGCCAAGCCCTTCCAGCTAAAACTATGCCGCTGCTCCTCTGGAAGGATCCCTGCACCGCGAAGTAGTTTTTCAGAAGAAGCCTTGCGTTTGCAAGAGCAAAGGAGGAATTCGTTGCAGGAAAGAGGAAGGAAAGAAAGTTTCTCTCCCTCTGCCTGCTTTGCTCAGAGGACTGGACGAAGTTAGGAAGTTCTCCCTTTCACTGAGAAACGTGCAGGCTGCTGTTGCCTGGGCGCTCTGTTCTTTGCAAAAGAGTCTGCTGTTCCACGCTTTGAACCGTGGAAAGGCGCCGGGCTCTGCTAAGATTTCCCCCGGCGCTTCGTTTGCCCTGGGCCAAAGCGAGCCTTCACAATAGCTGAACGCTAACACTGCATACTCGTTCCACTTCCAGAACAGGGCTACCGCGAGGCAGTTCTCCGGGGGAAAACGGCCCTTCGCGAAGGGCAGATCTGCCGAGCTCACTGCGGGAAAGCGAAAGCAAAGGACGCTTTTCTCCCTCTAACCGCTTTCGTCAGAGGAACGGGGGAAGTCACAGTGTTCTTTCTCTCACTGAGATACACACAATCTGACGTTGCCTCTGAGCTCCGTTGCTGGCAAAGAACTGAAAATGACATACATTCCTGTGGGGAAACACAGGGCTTTGCTAGGATTTCTCTAGGCAGTCTGTTTTCCCTGGGCCTCGCCGTAGCAACACTATCTCGCCAGGGCAACACTGCATGGGATTTCCTCTGCCAGGAGAGAGCTGCTGCTTTGTAGATTGTGCTGGGAAACCTTGCTTCGGCGAGTGCCAATTGACCGCATTCAGGCAGAAAGAAAAGAGAATCGCAAGAGGCCTTTTCTCGCCGGCTGCTCTGCAAAGCCCTTCCAGCTAAAACTATGCCGTTGCTCCTCTGGAAGGATCTCTGCACCGCGACGTAGTTTTTCAGAAGAAGCCTTGCCTTTGCAAGAGCAAAGGAGGAATTCGTTGCAGGAAAGAGGAAGGAAAGAAAGTTTCTCTCCCTCTGCCTGCTTTGCTCAGAGGACTGGACGAAGTTAGGAAGTTCTCCCTTTCACTGAGAAACGTGCAGGCTGCTGTTGCCTGGGCGCTCTGTTCTTTGCAAAAGAGTCTGCTGTTCCACGCTTTGAACCGTGGAAAGGCGCCGGGCTCTGCTAAGATTTCCCCCGGCGCTTCGTTTGCCCTGGGCCAAAGCGAGCCTTCACAATAGCTGAACGCTAACACTGCATACTCGTTCCACTTCCAGAACAGGGCTACCGCGAGGCAGTTCTCCGGGGGAAAACGGCCCTTCGCGAAGGGCAGATCTGCCGAGCTCACTGCGGGAAAGCGAAAGCAAAGGACGCTTTTCTCACTCTAACCGCTTTCGTCAGAGGAACGGGGGAAGTCACAGTGTTCTTTCTCTCACTGAGATACACACAATCTGACGTTGCCTCTGAGCTCCGTTGCTGGCAAAGAACTGAAAATGACATACATTCCTGTGGGGAAACACAGGGCTTTGCTAGGATTTCTCCAGGCAGTCTGTTTTCCCTGGGCCTCGCTGTAGCAACACTATCTCGCCAGGGCAACACTGCATGGGATTTCCTCTGCCAGGAGAGAGCTGCTGCTTTGTAGATTGTGCTGGGAAACCTTGCTTCGGCAAGTGCCAATTGACCGCATTCAGGCAGAAAGAAAAGAGAATCGCAAGAGGCCTTTTCTTGCCGGCTGCCCTGCCAAGCCCTTCCAGCTAAAACTGTGCCGTTGCTCCTCTGGAAGGATCCCTGCACCGCGACGTAGTTTTTCAGAAGAAGCCTTGCGTTTGCAAGAGCAAAGGAGGAATTCGTTGCAGGAAAGAGGAAGGAAAGAAAGTTTCTCTCCCTCTGCCTGCTTTGCTCAGAGGACTGGACGAAGTTAGGAAGTTCTCCCTTTCACTGAGAAACGTGCAGGCTGCTGTTGCCTGGGCGCTCTGTTCTTTGCAAAAGAGTCTGCAGTTCCAGGCTTTGAACCGTGGAAAGGCGCCGGGCTCTGCTAAGATTTCCCCCGGCGCTTCGTTTGCCCTGGGCCAAAGCGAGCCTTCACAATAGCTGAACGCTAACACTGCATACTCGTTCCACTTCCAGAACAGGGCTACCGCGAGGCAGTTCTCCGGGGGAAAACGGCCCTTCGCGAAGGGCAGATCTGCCGAGCTCACTGCGGGAAAGCGAAAGCAAAGGACGCTTTTCTCCCTCTAACCGCTTTCGTCAGAGGAACGGGGGAAGTCACAGTGTTCTTTCTCTCACTGAGATACACACAATCTGACGTTGCCTCTGAGCTCCGTTCCTGGCAAAGAACTGAAAATGACATACATTCCTGTGGGGAAACACAGGGCTTTGCTAGGATTTCTCTAGGCAGTCTGTTTTCCCTGGGCCTCGCCGTAGCAATACTATCTCGCCAGGGCAACACTGCATGGGATTTCCTCTGCCAGGAGAGAGCTGCTGCTTTGTAGATTGTGCTGGGAAACCTTGCTTCGGCGAGTGCCAATTGACCGCATTCAGGCAGAAAGAAAAGAGAATCGCAAGAGGCCTTTTCTCGCCGGCTGCTCTGCCAAGCCCTTCCAGCTAAAACTATGCCGTTGCTCCTCTGGAAGGATCCCTGCACCGCGACGTAGTTTTTCAGAAGAAGCCTTGCCTTTGCAAGAGCAAAGGAGGAATTCGTTGCAGGAAAGAGGAAGGAAAGAAAGTTTCTCTCCCTCTGCCTGCTTTGCTCAGAGGACTGGACGAAGTTAGGAAGTTCTCCCTTTCACTGAGAAACGTGCAGGCTGCTGTTGCCTGGGCGCTCTGTTCTTTGCAAAAGAGTCTGCAGTTCCAGGCTTTGAACCGTGGAAAGGCGCCGGGCTCTGCTAAGATTTCCCCCGGCGCTTCGTTTGCCCTGGGCCAAAGCGAGCCTTCACAATAGCTGAACGCTAACACTGCATACTCGTTCCACTTCCAGAACAGGGCTACCGCGAGGCAGTTCTCCGGGGGAAAACGGCCCTTCGCGAAGGGCAGATCTGCCGAGCTCACTGCGGGAAAGCGAAAGCAAAGGACGCTTTTCTCCCTCTAACCGCTTTCGTCAGAGGAACGGGGGAAGTCACAGTGTTCTTTCTCTCACTGAGATACACACAATCTGACGTTGCCTCTGAGCTCCGTTGCTGGCAAAGAACTGAAACTGACATACATTCCTGTGGGGAAACACAGGGCTTTGCTAGGATTTCTCTAGGCAGTCTGTTTTCCCTGGGCCTCGCCGTAGCAACACTATCTCGCCAGGGCAACACTGCATGGGATTTCCTCTGCCAGGAGAGAGCTGCTGCTTTGTAGATTGTGCTGGGAAACCTTGCTTCGGCGAGTGCCAATTGACCGCATTCAGGCAGAAAGAAAAGAGAATCGCAAGAGGCCTTTTCTCGCCGGCTGCTCTGCCAAGCCCTTCCAGCTAAAACTATGCCGTTGCTCCTCTGGAAGGATCCCTGCACCGCGACGTAGTTTTTCAGAAGAAGCCTTGCGTTTGCAAGAGCAAAGGAGGAATTCGTTGCAGGAAAGAGGAAGGAAAGAAAGTTTCTCTCCCTCTGCCTGCTTTGCTCAGAGGACTGGACGAAGTTAGGAAGTTCTCCCTTTCACTGAGAAACGTGCAGGCTGCTGTTGCCTGGGCGCTCTGTTCTTTGCAAAAGAGTCTGCTGTTCCACGCTTTGAACCGTGGAAAGGCGCCGGGCTCTGCTAAGATTTCCCCCGGCGCTTCGTTTGCCCTGGGCCGAAGCGAGCCTTCACAATAGCTGAACGCTAACACTGCATACTCGTTCCACTTCCAGAACAGGGCTACCGCGAGGCAGTTCTCCGGGGGAAAACGGCCCTTCGCGAAGGGCAGATCTGCCGAGCTCACTGCGGGAAAGCGAAAGCAAAGGACGCTTTTCTCCCTCTAACCGCTTTCGTCAGAGGAACGGGGGAAGTCACAGTGTTCTTTCTCTCACTGAGATACACACAATCTGACGTTGCCTCTGAGCTCCGTTGCTGGCAAAGAACTGAAACTGACATACATTCCTGTGGGGAAACACAGGGCTTTGCTAGGATTTCTCCAGGCAGTCTCTTTTCCCTGGGCCTCCCTGTAGCAACACTATCTCGCCAGGGCAACACTGCATGGGATTTCCTCTGCCAGGAGAGAGCTGCTGCTTTGTAGATTGTGCTGGGAAACCTTGCTTCGGCAAGTGCCAATTGACCTCATTCAGGCAGAAAGAAAAGAGAATCGCAAGAGGCCTTTTCTCGCCGGCTGCTCTGCCAAGCCCTTCCAGCTAAAACTATGCCGTTGCTCCTCTGGAAGGATCCCTGCACCGCGACGTAGTTTTTCAGAAGAAGCCTTGCGTTTGCAAGAGCAAAGGAGGAATTCATTGCAGGAAAGAGGAAGGAAAGAAAGTTTCTCTCCCTCTGACTGCTTTGCTCAGAGGACTGGATGAAGTTAGGAAGTTCTCCCTTTCACTGAGAAACGTGCAGGCTGCTGTTGCCTGGGCGGTCTGTTCTTTGCAAAAGAGTCTGCAGTTCCACGCTTTGAACCGTGGAAAGGCGCCGGGCTCTGCTAAGATTTAACCCGGCGCTTCGTTTGCCCTGGGCCAAAGCGAGCCTTCACAATAGCTGAACGCTAACACTGCATACTCGTTCCACTTCCAGAACAGGGCTACCGCGAGGCAGTTCTCCGGGGGAAAACGTCCCTTCGCGAAGGGCAGATCTGCCGAGCTCACTGCGGGAAAGCGAAAGCAAAGGACGCTTTTCTCCCTCTAACCGCTTTCGTCAGAGGAACGGGGGAAGTCACAGTGTTCTTTCTCTCACTGAGATACACACAATCTGACATTGCCTCTGAGCTCCGTTGCTGGCAAAGAACTGAAATTGACATACATTCCTGTGGGGAAACACAGGGCTTTGCTAGGATTTCTCCAGGCAGTCTCTTTTCCCTGGGCCTCCCTGTAGCAACACTATCTCGCCAGGGCAACACTGCATGGGATTTCCTCTGCCAGGAGAGAGCTGCTGCTTTGTAGATTGTGCTGGGAAACCTTGCTTCGGCGAGTGCCAATTGACCGCATTCAGGCAGAAAGAAAAGAGAATCGCAAGAGGCCTTTTCTCGCCGGCTGCTCTGCCAAGCCCTTCCAGCTAAAACTGTGCCGTTGCTCCTCTGGAAGGATCCCTGCACCGCGACGTAGTTTTTCAGAAGAAGCCTTGCCTTTGCAAGAGCAAAGGAGGAATTCGTTGCAGGAAAGAGGAAGGAAAGAAAGTTTCTCTCCCTCTGCCTGCTTTGCTCAGAGGACTGGACGAAGTTAGGAAGTTCTCCCTTTCACTGAGAAACGTGCAGGCTGCTGTTGCCTGGGCGCTCTGTTCTTTGCAAAAGAGTCTGCAGTTCCACGCTTTGAACTGTGGAAAGGCGCCGGGCTCTGCTAAGATTTCCCCCGGCGCTTCGTTTGCCCTGGGCCAAAGCGAGCCTTCACAATAGCTGAACGCTAACACTGCATACTCGTTCCACTTCCAGAACAGGGCTACCGCGAGGCAGTTCTCCGGGGGAAAACGGCCCTTCGCGAAGGGCAGATCTGCCGAGCTCACTGCGGGAAAGCGAAAGCAAAGGACGCTTTTCTCCCTCTAACCGCTTTCGTCAGAGGAACGGGGGAAGTCACAGTGTTCTTTCTCTCACTGAGATACACACAATCTGACGTTGCCTCTGAGCTCCGTTGCTGGCAAAGAACTGAAACTGACATACACTCCTGTGGGGAAACACAGGGCTTTGCTAGGATTTCTCTAGGCAGTCTGTTTTCCCTGGGCCTCGCCGTAGCAACACTATCTCGCCAGGGCAACACTGCATGGGATTTCCTCTGCCAGGAGAGAGCTGCTGCTTTGTAGATTGTGCTGGGAAACCTTGCTTCGGCAAGTGCCAATTGACCGCATTCAGGCAGAAAGAAAAGAGAATCGCAAGAGGCCTTTTCTCGCCGGCTGCTCTGCCAAGCCCTTCCAGCTAAAACTATGCCGCTGCTCCTCTGGAAGGATCCCTGCACCGCGACGTAGTTTTTCAGAAGAAGCCTTGCCTTTGCAAGAGCAAAGGAGGAATTCGTTGCAGGAAAGAGGAAGGAAAGAAAGTTTCTCTCCCTCTGCCTGCTTTGCTCAGAGGACTGGACGAAGTTAGGAAGTTCTCCCTTTCACTGAGAAACGTGCAGGCTGCTGTTGCCTGGGCGCTCTGTTCTTTGCAAAAGAGTCTGCTGTTCCACGCTTTGAACCGTGGAAAGGCGCCGGGCTCTGCTAAGATTTCCCCCGGCGCTTCGTTTGCCCTGGGCCAAAGCGAGCCTTCACAATAGCTGAACGCTAACACTGCATACTCGTTCCACTTCCAGAACAGGGCTACCGCGAGGCAGTTCTCCGGGGGAAAACGGCCCTTCGCGAAGGGCAGATCTGCCGAGCTCACTGCGGGAAAGCGAAAGCGAAGGACGCTTTTCTCCCTCTAACCGCTTTCGTCAGAGGAACGGGGGAAGTCACAGTGTTCTTTCTCTCACTGAGATACACACAATCTGACGTTGCCTCTGAGCTCCGTTGCTGGCAAAGAACTGAAACTGACATACATTCCTGTGGGGAAACACAGGGCTTTGCTAGGATTTCTCCAGGCAGTCTGTTTTCCCTGGGCCTCCCTGTAGCAACACTATCTCGCCAGGGCAAGACTGCATGGGATTTCCTCTGCCAGGAGAGAGCTGCTGCTTTGTAGATTGTGCTGGGAAACCTTGCTTCGGCAAGTGCCAATTGACCGCATTCAGGCAGAAAGAAAAGAGAATCGCAAGAGGCCTTTTCTCGCCGGCTGCTCTGCCAAGCCCTTCCAGCTAAAACTATGCCGCTGCTCCTCTGGAAGGATCCCTGCACCGCGACGTAGTTTTTCAGAAGAAGCCTTGCCTTTGCAAGAGCAAAGGAGGAATTCGTTGCAGGAAAGAGGAAGGAAAGAAAGTTTCTCTCCCTCTGCCTGCTTTGCTCAGAGGACTGGACGAAGTTAGGAAGTTCTCCCTTTCACTGAGAAACGTGCAGGCTGCTGTTGCCTGGGCGCTCTGTTCTTTGCAAAAGAGTCTGCAGTTCCACGCTTTGAACTGTGGAAAGGCGCCGGGCTCTGCTAAGATTTCCCCCGGCGCTTCGTTTGCCCTGGGCCAAAGCGAGCCTTCACAATAGCTGAACGCTAACACTGCATACTCGTTCCACTTCCAGAACAGGGCTACCGCGAGGCAGTTCTCCGGGGGAAAACGGCCCTTCGCGAAGGGCAGATCTGCCGAGCTCACTGCGGGAAAGCGAAAGCAAAGGACGCTTTTCTCCCTCTAACCGCTTTCGTCAGAGGAACGGGGGAAGTCACAGTGTTCTTTCTCTCACTGAGATACACACAATCTGTCGTTGCCTCTGAGCTCCGTTGCTGGCAAAGAACTGAAACTGACATACATTCCTGTGGGGAAACACAGGGCTTTGCTAGGATTTCTCCAGGCAGTCTCTTTTCCCTGGGCCTCGCTGTAGCAACACTATCTCGCCAGGGCAACACTGCATGGGATTTCCTCTGCCAGGAGAGAGCTGCTGCTTTGTAGATTGTGCTGGGAAACCTTGCTTCGGCAAGTGCCAATTGACCGCATTCAGGCAGAAAGAAAAGAGAATCGCAAGAGGCCTTTTCTTGCCGGCTGCCCTGCCAAGCCCTTCCAGCTAAAACTGTGCCGTTGCTCCTCTGGAAGGATCCCTGCACCGCGACGTAGTTTTTCAGAAGAAGCCTTGCGTTTGCAAGAGCAAAGGAGGAATTCGTTGCAGGAAAGAGGAAGGAAAGAAAGTTTCTCTCCCTCTGCCTGCTTTGCTCAGAGGACTGGACGAAGTTAGGAAGTTCTCCCTTTCACTGAGAAACGTGCAGGCTGCTGTTGCCTGGGCGCTCTGTTCTTTGCAAAAGAGTCTGCAGTTCCAGGCTTTGAACCGTGGAAAGGCGCCGGGCTCTGCTAAGATTTCCCCCGGCGCTTCGTTTGCCCTGGGCCAAAGCGAGCCTTCACAATAGCTGAACGCTAACACTGCATACTCGTTCCACTTCCAGAACAGGGCTACCGCGAGGCAGTTCTCCGGGGGAAAACGGCCCTTCGCGAAGGGCAGATCTGCCGAGCTCACTGCGGGAAAGCGAAAGCAAAGGACGCTTTTCTCCCTCTAACCGCTTTCGTCAGAGGAACGGGGGAAGTCACAGTGTTCTTTCTCTCACTGAGATACACACAATCTGACGTTGCCTCTGAGCTCCGTTGCTGGCAAAGAACTGAAAATGACATACATTCCTGTGGGGAAACACAGGGCTTTGCTAGGATTTCTCTAGGCAGTCTGTTTTCCCTGGGCCTCGCCGTAGCAATACTATCTCGCCAGGGCAACACTGCATGGGATTTCCTCTGCCAGGAGAGAGCTGCTGCTTTGTAGATTGTGCTGGGAAACCTTGCTTCGGCGAGTGCCAATTGACCGCATTCAGGCAGAAAGAAAAGAGAATCGCAAGAGGCCTTTTCTCGCCGGCTGCTCTGCCAAGCCCTTCCAGCTAAAACTATGCCGTTGCTCCTCTGGAAGGATCCCTGCACCGCGACGTAGTTTTTCAGAAGAAGCCTTGCCTTTGCAAGAGCAAAGGAGGAATTCGTTGCAGGAAAGAGGAAGGAAAGAAAGTTTCTCTCCCTCTGCCTGCTTTGCTCAGAGGACTGGACGAAGTTAGGAAGTTCTCCCTTTCACTGAGAAACGTGCAGGCTGCTGTTGCCTGGGCGCTCTGTTCTTTGCAAAAGAGTCTGCAGTTCCAGGCTTTGAACCGTGGAAAGGCGCCGGGCTCTGCTAAGATTTCCCCCGGCGCTTCGTTTGCCCTGGGCCAAAGCGAGCCTTCACAATAGCTGAACGCTAACACTGCATACTCGTTCCACTTCCAGAACAGGGCTACCGCGAGGCAGTTCTCCGGGGGAAAACGGCCCTTCGCGAAGGGCAGATCTGCCGAGCTCACTGCGGGAAAGCGAAAGCAAAGGACGCTTTTCTCCCTCTAACCGCTTTCGTCAGAGGAACGGAGGAAGTCACAGTGTTCTTTCTCTCACTGAGATACACACAATCTGACGTTGCCTCTGAGCTCCGTTGCTGGCAAAGAACTGAAACTGACATACATTCCTGTGGGGAAACACAGGGCTTTGCTAGGATTTCTCTAAGCAGTCTGTTTTCCCTGGGCCTCGCCGTAGCAACACTATCTCGCCAGGGCAACACTGCATGGGATTTCCTCTGCCAGGAGAGAGCTGCTGCTTTGTAGATTGTGCTGGGAAACCTTGCTTCGGCGAGTGCCAATTGACCGCATTCAGGCAGAAAGAAAAGAGAATCGCAAGAGGCCTTTTCTCGCCGGCTGCTCTGCCAAGCCCTTCCAGCTAAAACTATGCCGTTGCTCCTCTGGAAGGATCCCTGCACCGCGACGTAGTTTTTCAGAAGAAGCCTTGCGTTTGCAAGAGCAAAGGAGGAATTCGTTGCAGGAAAGAGGAAGGAAAGAAAGTTTCTCTCCCTCTGCCTGCTTTGCTCAGAGGACTGGACGAAGTTAGGAAGTTCTCCCTTTCACTGAGAAACGTGCAGGCTGCTGTTGCCTGGGCGCTCTGTTCTTTGCAAAAGAGTCTGCTGTTCCACGCTTTGAACCGTGGAAAGGCGCCGGGCTCTGCTAAGATTTCCCCCGGCGCTTCGTTTGCCCTGGGCCAAAGCGAGCCTTCACAATAGCTGAACGCTAACACTGCATACTCGTTCCACTTCCAGAACAGGGCTACCGCGAGGCAGTTCTCCGGGGGAAAACGGCCCTTCGCGAAGGGCAGATCTGCCGAGCTCACTGCGGGAAAGCGAAAGCAAAGGACGCTTTTCTCCCTCTAACCGCTTTCGTCAGAGGAACGGGGGAAGTCACAGTGTTCTTTCTCTCACTGAGATACACACAATCTGACGTTGCCTCTGAGCTCCGTTGCTGGCAAAGAACTGAAACTGACATACACTCCTGTGGGGAAACACAGGGCTTTGCTAGGATTTCTCTAGGCAGTCTGTTTTCCCTGGGCCTCGCCGTAGCAACACTATCTCGCCAGGGCAACACTGCATGGGATTTCCTCTGCCAGGAGAGAGCTGCTGCTTTGTAGATTGTGCTGGGAAACCTTGCTTCGGCAAGTGCCAATTGACCGCATTCAGGCAGAAAGAAAAGAGAATCGCAAGAGGCCTTTTCTCGCCGGCTGCTCTGCCAAGCCCTTCCAGCTAAAACTGTGCCGTTTCTCCTCTGGAAGGATCCCTGCACCGCGACGTAGTTTTTCAGAAGAAGCCTTGCCTTTGCAAGAGCAAAGGAGGAATTCGTTGCAGGAAAGAGGAAGGAAAGAAAGTTTCTCTCCCTCTGCCTGCTTTGCTCAGAGGACTGGATGAAGTTAGGAAGTTCTCCCTTTCACTGAGAAACGTGCAGGCTGCTGTTGCCTGGGCGCTCTGTTCTTTGCAAAAGAGTCTGCTGTTCCACGCTTTGAACCGTGGAAAGGCGCCGGGCTCTGCTAAGATTTCCCCCGGCGCTTCGTTTGCCCTGGGCCAAAGCGAGCCTTCACAATAGCTGAACGCTAACACTGCATACTCGTTCCACTTCCAGAACAGGGCTACCGCGAGGCAGTTCTCCGGGGGAAAACGGCCCTTCGCGAAGGGCAGATCTGCCGAGCTCACTGCGGGAAAGCGAAAGCGAAGGACGCTTTTCTCCCTCTAACCGCTTTCGTCAGAGGAACGGGGGAAGTCACAGTGTTCTTTCTCTCACTGAGATACACACAATCTGACGTTGCCTCTGAGCTCCGTTGCTGGCAAAGAACTGAAACTGACATACATTCCTGTGGGGAAACACAGGGCTTTGCTAGGATTTCTCCAGGCAGTCTGTTTTCCCTGGGCCTCGCTGTAGCAACACTATCTCGCCAGGGCAAGACTGCATGGGATTTCCTCTGCCAGGAGAGAGCTGCTGCTTTGTAGATTGTGCTGGGAAACCTTGCTTCGGCAAGTGCCAATTGACCGCATTCAGGCAGAAAGAAAAGAGAATCGCAAGAGGCCTTTTCTCGCCGGCTGCTCTGCCAAGCCCTTCCAGCTAAAACTATGCCGCTGCTCCTCTGGAAGGATCCCTGCACCGCGACGTAGTTTTTCAGAAGAAGCCTTGCCTTTGCAAGAGCAAAGGAGGAATTCGTTGCAGGAAAGAGGAAGGAAAGAAAGTTTCTCTCCCTCTGCCTGCTTTGCTCAGAGGACTGGACGAAGTTAGGAAGTTCTCCCTTTCACTGAGAAACGTGCAGGCTGCTGTTGCCTGGGCGCTCTGTTCTTTGCAAAAGAGTCTGCTGTTCCACGCTTTGAACCGTGGAAAGGCGCCGGGCTCTGCTAAGATTTCCTCAGGCGCTTCGTTTGCCCTGGGCCAAAGCGAGCCTTCACAATAGCTGAACACTAACACTGCATACTCGTTCCACTTCCAGAACAGGGCAACCGCGAGGCAGTTCTCCGGGTGAAAACGGCCCTTCGCGAAGGGCAGATCTGCCGAGCTCACTGCGGGAAAGCGAAAGCAAAGGACGCTTTTCTCCCTCTAACCGCTTTCGTCAGAGGAACGGGGGAAGTCACAGTGTTCTTTCTCTCACTGAGATACACACAATCTGACGTTGCCTCTGAGCTCCGTTGCTGGCAAAGACCTGAAACTGACATACACTCCTGTGGGGAAACACAGGGCTTTGCTAGGATTTCTCTAGGCAGTCTGTTTTCCCTGGGCCTCGCCGTAGCAACACTATCTCGCCAGGGCAACACTGCATGGGATTTCCTCTGCCAGGAGAGAGCTGCTGCTTTGTAGATTGTGCTGGGAAACCTTGCTTCGGCGAGTGCCAATTGACCGCATTCAGGCAGAAAGAAAAGAGAATCGCAAGAGGCCTTTTCTCGCCGGCTGCTCTGCCAAGCCCTTCCAGCTAAAACTGTGCCGTTTCTCCTCTGGAAGGATCCCTGCACCGCGACGTAGTTTTTCAGAAGAAGCCTTGCCTTTGCAAGAGCAAAGGAGGAATTCGTTGCAGGAAAGAGGAAGGAAAGAAAGTTTCTCTCCCTCTGCCTGCTTTGCTCAGAGTACTGGATGAAGTTAGGAAGTTCTCCATTTCACTGAGAAACGTGCAGGCTGCTGTTGCCTGGGCGCTCTCTTCTTTGCAAAAGAGTCTGCAGTTCCAGGCTTTGAACCGTGGAAAGGCGCCGGGCTCTGCTAAGATTTCCCCCGGCGCTTCGTTTGCCCTGGGCCAAAGCGAGCCTTCACAATAGCTGAACGCTAACACTGCATACTCGTTCCACTTCCAGAACAGGGCTACCGCGAGGCAGTTCTCCGGGGGAAAACGGCCCTTCGCGAAGGGCAGATCTGCCGAGCTCACTGCGGGAAAGCGAAAGCAAAGGACGCTTTTCTCCCTCTAACCGCTTTCGTCAGAGGAACGGGGGAAGTCACAGTGTTCTTTCTCTCACTGAGATACACACAATCTGTCGTTGCCTCTGAGCTCCGTTGCTGGCAAAGAACTGAAACTGACATACATTCCTGTGGGGAAACACAGGGCTTTGCTAGGATTTCTCCAGGCAGTCTCTTTTCCCTGGGCCTCACTGTAGCAACACTATCTCGCCAGGGCAACACTGCATGAGATTTCCTCTGCCAGGAGAGAGCTGCTGCTTTGTAGATTGTGCTGGGAAACCTTGCTTCGGCAAGTGCCAATTGACCGCATTCAGGCAGAAAGAAAAGAGAATCGCAAGAGGCCTATTCTCGCTGGCTGCTCTGCCAAGCCCTTCCAGCTAAAACTGTGCCGTTGCTCCTCTGGAAGGATCCCTGCACCGCGACGTAGTTTTTCAGAAGAAGTCTTGCGTTTGCAAGAGCAAAGGAGGAATTCGTTGCAGGAAAGAGGAAGGAAAGAAAGTTTCTCTCCCTCTGCCTGCTTTGCTCAGAGGACTGGACGAAGTTAGGAAGTTCTCCCTTTCACTGAGAAACGTGCAGGCTGCTGTTGCCTGGGCGCTCTGTTCTTTGCAAAAGAGTCTGCAGTTCCACGCTTTGAACTGTGGAAAGGCGCCGGGCTCTGCTAAGATTTCCCCCGGCGCTTCGTTTGCCCTGGGCCAAAGCGAGCCTTCACAATAGCTGAACGCTAACACTGCATACTCGTTCCACTTCCAGAACAGGGCTACCGCGAGGCAGTTCTCCGGGGGAAAACGGCCCTTCGCGAAGGGCAGATCTGCCGAGCTCACTGCGGGAAAGCGAAAGCAAAGGACGCTTTTCTCCCTCTAACCGCTTTCGTCAGAGGAACGGGGGAAGTCACAGTGTTCTTTCTCTCACTGAGATACACACAATCTGACGTTGCCTCTGAGCTCCGTTGCTGGCAAAGAACTGAAAATGACATACATTCCTGTGGGGAAACACAGGGCTTTGCTAGGATTTCTCTAGGCAGTCTGTTTTCCCTGGGCCTCGCTGTAGCAACACTATCTCGCCAGGGCAACACTGCATGGGATTTCCTCTGCCAGGAGAGAGCTGCTGCTTTGTAGTTTGTGCTGGGAAACCTTGCTTCGGCGAGTGCCAATTGACCGCATTCAGGCAGAAAGAAAAGAGAATCGCAAGAGGCCTTTTCTCGCCGGCTGCTCTGCCAAGCCCTTCCAGCTAAAACTATGCCGTTGCTCCTCTGGAAGGATCCCTGCACCGCGACGTAGTTTTTCAGAAGAAGCCTTGCGTTTGCAAGAGCAAAGGAGGAATTCGTTGCAGGAAAGAGGAAGGAAAGAAAGTTTCTCTCCCTCTGCCTGCTTTGCTCAGAGGACTGGATGAAGTTAGGAAGTTCTCCCTTTCACTGAGAAACGTGCAGGCTGCTGTTGCCTGGGCGCTCTGTTCTTTGCAAAAGAGTCTGCAGTTCCACGCTTTGAACTGTGGAAAGGCGCCGGGCTCTGCTAAGATTTCCCCCGGCGCTTCGTTTGCCCTGGGACAAAGCGAGCCTTCACAATAGCTGAACGCTAACACTGCATACTCGTTCCACTTCCAGAACAGGGCTACCGCGAGGCAGTTCTCCGGGGGAAAACGGCCCTTCGCGAAGGGCAGATCTGCCGAGCTCACTGCGGGAAAGCGAAAGCAAAGGACGCTTTTCTCCCTCTAACCGCTTTCGTCAGAGGAACGGGGGAAGTCACAGTGTTCTTTCTCTCACTGAGATACACACAATCTGTCGTTGCCTCTGAGCTCCGTTGCTGGCAAAGAACTGAAACTGACATACATTCCTGTGGGGAAACACAGGGCTTTGCTAGGATTTCTCTAGGCAGTCTCTTTTCCCTGGGCCTCCCTGTAGCAACACTATCTCGCCAGGGCAACACTGCATGAGATTTCCTCTGCCAGGAGAGAGCTGCTGCTTTGTAGATTGTGCTGGGAAACCTTGCTTCGGCAAGTGCCAATTGACCGCATTCAGGCAGAAAGAAAAGAGAATCGCAAGAGGCCTTTTCTCGCCGGCTGCTCTGCCAAGCCCTTCCAGCTAAAACTATGCCGTTGCTCCTCTGGAAGGATCCCTGCACCGCGAAGTAGTTTTTCAGAAGAAGCCTTGCGTTTGCAAGAGCAAAGGAGGAATTCGTTGCAGGAAAGAGGAAGGAAAGAAAGTTTCTCTCCCTCTGCCTGCTTTGCTCAGAGGACTGGACGAAGTTAGGAAGTTCTCCCTTTCACTGAGAAACGTGCAGGCTGCTGTTGCCTGGGCGCTCTGTTCTTTGCAAAAGAGTCTGCAGTTCCAGGCTTTGAACCGTGGAAAGGCGCCGGGCTCTGCTAAGATTTCCCCCGGCGCTTCGTTTGCCCTGGGCCAAAGCGAGCCTTCACAATAGCTGAACGCTAACACTGCATACTCGTTCCACTTCCAGAACAGGGCTACCGCGAGGCAGTTCTCCGGGGGAAAACGGCCCTTCGCGAAGGGCAGATCTGCCGAGCTCACTGCGGGAAAGCGAAAGCAAAGGACGCTTTTCTCCCTCTAACCGCTTTCGTCAGAGGAACGGGGGAAGTCACAGTGTTCTTTCTCTCACTGAGATACACACAATCTGACGTTGCCTCTGAGCTCCGTTGCTGGCAAAGAACTGAAACTGACATACATTCCTGTGGGGAAACACAGGGCTTTGCTAGGATTTCTCTAGGCAGTCTGTTTTCCCTGGGCCTCGCTGTAGCAACACTATCTCGCCAGGGCAAGACTGCATGGGATTTCCTCTGCCAGGAGAGAGCTGCTGCTTTGTAGATTGTGCTGGGAAACCTTGCTTCGGCAAGTGCCAATTGACCGCATTCAGGCAGAAAGAAAAGAGAATCGCAAGAGGCCTTTTCTTGCCGGCTGCCCTGCCAAGCCCTTCCAGCTAAAACTGTGCCGTTGCTCCTCTGGAAGGATCCCTGCACCGCGACATAGTTTTTCAGAAGAAGCCTCGCGTTTGCAAGGGCAAAGGAGGAATTCGTTGCAGGAAAGAGGAAGGAAAGAAAGTTTCTCTCCCTCTGCCTGCTTTGCTCAGAGTACTGGACGAAGTTAGGAAGTTCTCCCTTTCACTGAGAAACGTGCAGGCTGCTGTTGCCTGGGCGCTCTGTTCTTTGCAAAAGAGTCTGCAGTTCCAGGCTTTGAACCGTGGAAAGGCGCCGGGCTCTGCTAAGATTTCCCCCGGCGCTTCGTTTGCCCTGGGCCAAAGCGAGCCTTCACAATAGCTGAACGCTAACACTGCATACTCGTTCCACTTCCAGAACAGGGCTACCGCGAGGCAGTTCTCCGGGGGAAAACGGCCCTTCGCGAAGGGCAGATCTGCCGAGCTCACTGCGGGAAAGCGAAAGCAAAGGACGCTTTTCTCCCTCTAACCGCTTTCGTCAGAGGAACGGGGGAAGTCACAGTGTTCTTTCTCTCACTGAGATACACACAATCTGACGTTGCCTCTGAGCTCCGTTGCTGGCAAAGAACTGAAAATGACATACATTCCTGTGGGGAAACACAGGGCTTTGCTAGGATTTCTCTAGGCAGTCTGTTTTCCCTGGGCCTCGCCGTAGCAAGACTATCTCGCCAGGGCAACACTGCATGGGATTTCCTCTGCCAGGAGAGAGCTGCTGCTTTGTAGATTGTGCTGGGAAACCTTGCTTCGGCGAGTGCCAATTGACCGCATTCAGGCAGAAAGAAAAGAGAATCGCAAGAGGCCTTTTCTCGCCGGCTGCTCTGCCAAGCCCTTCCAGCTAAAACTATGCCGTTGCTCCTCTGGAAGGATCCCTGCACCGCGATGTAGTTTTTCAGAAGAAGCCTTGCCTTTGCAAGAGCAAAGGAGGAATTCGTTGCAGGAAAGAGGAAGGAAAGAAAGTTTCTCTCCCTCTGCCTGCTTTGCTCAGAGGACTGGACGAAGTTAGGAAGTTCTCCCTTTCACTGAGAAACGTGCAGGCTGCTGTTGCCTGGGCGCTCTGTTCTTTGCAAAAGAGTCTGCTGTTCCACGCTTTGAACCGTGGAAAGGCGCCGGGCTCTGCTAAGATTTCCCCCGGCGCTTCGTTTGCCCTGGGCCAAAGCGAGCCTTCACAATAGCTGAACGCTAACACTGCATACTCGTTCCACTTCCAGAACAGGGCTACCGCGAGGCAGTTCTCCGGGGGAAAACGGCCCTTCGCGAAGGGCAGATCTGCCGAGCTCACTGCGGGAAAGCGAAAGCAAAGGACGCTTTTCTCCCTCTAACCGCTTTCGTCAGAGGAACGGAGGAAGTCACAGTGTTCTTTCTCTCACTGAGATACACACAATCTGACGTTGCCTCTGAGCTCCGTTGCTGGCAAAGAACTGAAACTGACATACATTCCTGTGGGGAAACACAGGGCTTTGCTAGGATTTCTCTAGGCAGTCTGTTTTCCCTGGGCCTCGCTGTAGCAACACTATCTCGCCAGGGCAACACTGCATGGGATTTCCTCTGCCAGGAGAGAGCTGCTGCTTTGTAGTTTGTGCTGGGAAACCTTGCTTCGGCGAGTGCCAATTGACCGCATTCAGGCAGAAAGAAAAGAGAATCGCAAGAGGCCTTTTCTCGCCGGCTGCTCTGCCAAGCCCTTCCAGCTAAAACTATGCCGTTGCTCCTCTGGAAGGATCCCTGCACCGCGACGTAGTTTTTCAGAAGAAGCCTTGCGTTTGCAAGAGCAAAGGAGGAATTCGTTGCAGGAAAGAGGAAGGAAAGAAAGTTTCTCTCCCTCTGCCTGCTTTGCTCAGAGGACTGGACGAAGTTAGGAAGTTCTCCCTTTCACTGAGAAACGTGCAGGCTGCTGTTGCCTGGGCGCTCTGTTCTTTGCAAAAGAGTCTGCAGTTCCACGCTTTGAACTGTGGAAAGGCGCCGGGCTCTGCTAAGATTTCCCCCGTCGCTTCGTTTGCCCTGGGCCAAAGCGAGCCTTCACAATAGCTGAACGCTAACACTGCATACTCGTTCCACTTCCAGAACAGGGCTACCGCGAGGCAGTTCTCCGGGGGAAAACGGCCCTTCGCGAAGGGCAGATCTGCCGAGCTCACTGCGGGAAAGCGAAAGCAAAGGACGCTTTTCTCCCTCTAACCGCTTTCGTCAGAGGAACGGGGGAAGTCACAGTGTTCTTTCTCTCACTGAGATACACACAATCTGTCGTTGCCTCTGAGCTCCGTTGCTGGCAAAGAACTGAAATTGACATACATTCCTGTGGGGAAACACAGGGCTTTGCTAGGATTTCTCCAGGCAGTCTCTTTTCCCTGGGCCTCACTGTAGCAACATTATCTCGCCAGGGCAACACTGCATGAGATTTCCTCTGCCAGGAGAGAGCTGCTGCTTTGTAGATTGTGCTGGGAAACCTTGCTTCGGCAAGTGCCAATTGACCGCATTCAGGCAGAAAGAAAAGAGAATCGCAAGAGGCCTATTCTCGCCGGCTGCTGTGCCAAGCCCTTCCAGCTAAAACTGTGCCGTTGCTCCTCTGGAAGGATCCCTGCACCGCGACGTAGTTTTTCAGAAGAAGCCTTGCGTTTGCAAGAGCAAAGGAGGAATTCGTTGCAGGAAAGAGGAAGGAAAGAAAGTTTCTCTCCCTCTGCCTGCTTTGCTCAGAGGACTGGACGAAGTTAGGAAGTTCTCCCTTTCACTGAGAAACGTGCAGGCTGCTGTTGCCTGGGCGCTCTGTTCTTTGCAAAAGAGTCTGCAGTTCCACGCTTTGAACTGTGGAAAGGCGCCGGGCTCTGCTAAGATTTCCCCCGGCGCTTCGTTTGCCCTGGGCCAAAGCGAGCCTTCACAATAGCTGAACGCTAACACTGCATACTCGTTCCACTTCCAGAACAGGGCTACCGCGAGGCAGTTCTCCGGGGGAAAACGGCCCTTCGCGAAGGGCAGATCTGCCGAGCTCACTGCGGGAAAGCGAAAGCAAAGGACGCCTTTCTCCCTCTAACCGCTTTCGTCAGAGGAACGGGGGAAGTCACAGTGTTCTTTCTCTCACTGAGATACACACAATCTGACGTTGCCTCTGAGCTCCGTTGCTGGCAAAGAACTGAAAATGACATACATTCCTGTGGGGAAACACAGGGCTTTGCTAGGATTTCTCTAGGCAGTCTGTTTTCCCTGGGCCTCGCTGTAGCAACACTATCTCGCCAGGGCAACACTGCATGGGATTTCCTCTGCCAGGAGAGAGCTGCTGCTTTGTAGTTTGTGCTGGGAAACCTTGCTTCGGCGAGTGCCAATTGACCGCATTCAGGCAGAAAGAAAAGAGAATCGCAAGAGGCCTTTTCTCGCCGGCTGCTCTGCCAAGCCCTTCCAGCTAAAACTATGCCGTTGCTCCTCTGGAAGGATCCCTGCACCGCGACGTAGTTTTTCAGAAGAAGCCTTGCGTTTGCAAGAGCAAAGGAGGAATTCGTTGCAGGAAAGAGGAAGGAAAGAAAGTTTCTCTCCCTCTGCCTGCTTTGCTCAGAGGACTGGACGAAGTTAGGAAGTTCTCCCTTTCACTGAGAAACGTGCAGGCTGCTGTTGCCTGGGCGCTCTGTTCTTTGCAAAAGAGTCTGCAGTTCCACGCTTTGAACTGTGGAAAGGCGCCGGGCTCTGCTAAGATTTCCCCCGTCGCTTCGTTTGCCCTGGGCCAAAGCGAGCCTTCACAATAGCTGAACGCTAACACTGCATACTCGTTCCACTTCCAGAACAGGGCTACCGCGAGGCAGTTCTCCGGGGGAAAACGGCCCTTCGCGAAGGGCAGATCTGCCGAGCTCACTGCGGGAAAGCGAAAGCAAAGGACGCTTTTCTCCCTCTAACCGCTTTCGTCAGAGGAACGGGGGAAGTCACAGTGTTCTTTCTCTCACTGAGATACACACAATCTGTCGTTGCCTCTGAGCTCCGTTGCTGGCAAAGAACTGAAATTGACATACATTCCTGTGGGGAAACACAGGGCTTTGCTAGGATTTCTCCAGGCAGTCTCTTTTCCCTGGGCCTCACTGTAGCAACATTATCTCGCCAGGGCAACACTGCATGAGATTTCCTCTGCCAGGAGAGAGCTGCTGCTTTGTAGATTGTGCTGGGAAACCTTGCTTCGGCGAGTGCCAATTGACCGCATTCAGGCAGAAAGAAAAGAGAATCGCAAGAGGCCTATTCTCGCCGGCTGCTGTGCCAAGCCCTTCCAGCTAAAACTGTGCCGTTGCTCCTCTGGAAGGATCCCTGCACCGCGACGTAGTTTTTCAGAAGAAGCCTTGCGTTTGCAAGAGCAAAGGAGGAATTCGTTGCAGGAAAGAGGAAGGAAAGAAAGTTTCTCTCCCTCTGCCTGCTTTGCTCAGAGGACTGGACGAAGTTAGGAAGTTCTCCCTTTCACTGAGAAACGTGCAGGCTGCTGTTGCCTGGGCGCTCTGTTCTTTGCAAAAGAGTCTGCAGTTCCACGCTTTGAACTGTGGAAAGGCGCCGGGCTCTGCTAAGATTTCCCCCGGCGCTTCGTTTGCCCTGGGCCAAAGCGAGCCTTCACAATAGCTGAACGCTAACACTGCATACTCGTTCCACTTCCAGAACAGGGCTACCGCGAGGCAGTTCTCCGGGGGAAAACGGCCCTTCGCGAAGGGCAGATCTGCCGAGCTCACTGCGGGAAAGCGAAAGCAAAGGACGCTTTTCTCCCTCTAACCGCTTTCGTCAGAGGAACGGGGGAAGTCACAGTGTTCTTTCTCTCACTGAGATACACACAATCTGACGTTGCCTCTGAGCTCCGTTGCTGGCAAAGAACTGAAAATGACATACATTCCTGTGGGGAAACACAGGGCTTTGCTAGGATTTCTCTAGGCAGTCTGTTTTCCCTGGGCCTCGCTGTAGCAACACTATCTCGCCAGGGCAACACTGCATGGGATTTCCTCTGCCAGGAGAGAGCTGCTGCTTTGTAGTTTGTGCTGGGAAACCTTGCTTCGGCGAGTGCCAATTGACCGCATTCAGGCAGAAAGAAAAGAGAATCGCAAGAGGACTTTTCTCGCCGGCTGCTCTGCCAAGCCCTTCCAGCTAAAACTATGCCGTTGCTCCTCTGGAAGGATCCCTGCACCGCGACGTAGTTTTTCAGAAGAAGCCTTGCGTTTGCAAGAGCAAAGGAGGAATTCGTTGCAGGAAAGAGGAAGGAAAGAAAGTTTCTCTCCCTCTGCCTGCTTTGCTCAGAGGACTGGACGAAGTTAGGAAGTTCTCCCTTTCACTGAGAAACGTGCAGGCTGCTGTTGCCTGGGCGCTCTGTTCTTTGCAAAAGAGTCTGCAGTTCCACGCTTTGAACTGTGGAAAGGCGCCGGGCTCTGCTAAGATTTCCCCCGGCGCTTCGTTTGCCCTGGGCCAAAGCGAGCCTTCACAATAGCTGAACGCTAACACTGCATACTCGTTCCACTTCCAGAACAGGGCTACCGCGAGGCAGTTCTCCGGGGGAAAACGGCCCTTCGCGAAGGGCAGATCTGCCGAGCTCACTGCGGGAAAGCGAAAGCAAAGGACGCTTTTCTCCCTCTAACCGCTTTCGTCAGAGGAACGGGGGAAGTCACAGTGTTCTTTCTCTCACTGAGATACACACAATCTGACGTTGCCTCTGAGCTCCGTTGCTGGCAAAGAACTGAAAATGACATACATTCCTGTGGGGAAACACAGGGCTTTGCTAGGATTTCTCTAGGCAGTCTGTTTTCCCTGGGCCTCGCTGTAGCAACACTATCTCGCCAGGGCAACACTGCATGGGATTTCCTCTGCCAGGAGAGAGCTGCTGCTTTGTAGTTTGTGCTGGGAAACCTTGCTTCGGCGAGTGCCAATTGACCGCATTCAGGCAGAAAGAAAAGAGAATCGCAAGAGGACTTTTCTCGCCGGCTGCTCTGCCAAGCCCTTCCAGCTAAAACTATGCCGTTGCTCCTCTGGAAGGATCCCTGCACCGCGACGTAGTTTTTCAGAAGAAGCCTTGCGTTTGCAAGAGCAAAGGAGGAATTCGTTGCAGGAAAGAGGAAGGAAAGAAAGTTTCTCTCCCTCTGCCTGCTTTGCTCAGAGGACTGGACGAAGTTAGGAAGTTCTCCCTTTCACTGAGAAACGTGCAGGCTGCTGTTGCCTGGGCGCTCTGTTCTTTGCAAAAGAGTCTGCTGTTCCACGCTTTGAACCGTGGAAAGGCGCCGGGCTCTGCTAAGATTTCCCCCGGCGCTACGTTTGCCCTGGGCCAAAGCGAGCCTTCACAATAGCTGAACGCTAACACTGCATACTCGTTCCACTTCCAGAACAGGGCTACCGCGAGGCAGTTCTCCGGGGGAAAACGGCCCTTCGCGAAGGGCAGATCTGCCGAGCTCACTGCGGGAAAGCGAAAGCAAAGGACGCTTTTCTCCCTCTAACCGCTTTCGTCAGAGGAACGGGGGAAGTCACAGTGTTCTTTCTCTCACTGAGATACACACAATCTGACGTTGCCTCTGAGCTCCGTTGCTGGCAAAGAACTGAAACTGACATACATTCCTGTGGGGAAACACAGGGCTTTGCTAGGATTTCTCCAGGCAGTCTCTTTTCCCTGGGCCTCCCTGTAGCAACACTATCTCGCCAGGGCAAGACTGCATGGGATTTCCTCTGCCAGGAGAGAGCTGCTGCTTTGTAGATTGTGCTGGGAAACCTTGCTTCGGCAAGTGCCAATTGACCGCATTCAGGCAGAAAGAAAAGAGAATCGCAAGAGGCCTTTTCTCGCCGGCTGCTCTGCCAAGCCCTTCCAGCTAAAACTATGCCGCTGCTCCTCTGGAAGGATCCCTGCACCGCGACGTAGTTTTTCAGAAGAAGCCTTGCGTTTGCAAGAGCAAAGGAGGAATTCGTTGCAGGAAAGAGGAAGGAAAGAAAGTTTCTCTCCCTCTGCCTGCTTTGCTCAGAGGACTGGACGAAGTTAGGAAGTTCTCCCTTTCACTGAGAAACGTGCAGGCTGCTGTTGCCTGGGCGCTCTGTTCTTTGCAAAAGAGTCTGCTGTTCCACGCTTTGAACCGTGGAAAGGCGCCGGGCTCTGCTAAGATTTCCCCCGGCGCTTCGTTTGCCCTGGGCCAAAGCGAGCCTTCACAATAGCTGAACGCTAACACTGCATACTCGTTCCACTTCCAGAACAGGGCTACCGCGAGGCAGTTCTCCGGGGGAAAACGGCCCTTCGCGAAGGGCAGATCTGCCGAGCTCACTGCGGGAAAGCGAAAGCAAAGGACGCTTTTCTCCCTCTAACCGCTTTCGTCAGAGGAACGGGGGAAGTCACAGTGTTCTTTCTCTCACTGAGATACACACAATCTGACGTTGCCTCTGAGCTCCGTTGCTGGCAAAGAACTGAAACTGACATACATTCCTGTGGGGAAACACAGGGCTTTGCTAGGATTTCTCCAGGCAGTCTCTTTTCCCTGGGCCTCCCTGTAGCAACACTATCTCGCCAGGGCAAGACTGCATGGGATTTCCTCTGCCAGGAGAGAGCTGCTGCTTTGTAGATTGTGCTGGGAAACCTTGCTTCGGCAAGTGCCAATTGACCTCATTCAGGCAGAAAGAAAAGAGAATCGCAAGAGGCCTTTTCTCGCCGGCTGCTCTGCCAAGCCCTTCCAGCTAAAACTATGCCGTTGCTCCTCTGGAAGGATCCCTGCACCGCGACGTAGTTTTTCAGAAGAAGCCTTGCCTTTGCAAGAGCAAAGGAGGAATTCGTTGCAGGAAAGAGGAAGGAAAGAAAGTTTCTCTCCCTCTGCCTGCTTTGCTCAGAGGACTGGACGAAGTTAGGAAGTTCTCCCTTTCACTGAGAAACGTGCAGGCTGCTGTTGCCTGGGCGCTCTGTTCTTTGCAAAAGAGTCTGCTGTTCCACGCTTTGAACCGTGGAAAGGCGCCGGGCTCTGCTAAGATTTCCCCCGGCGCTTCGTTTGCCCTGGGCCAAAGCGAGCCTTCACAATAGCTGAACGCTAACACTGCATACTCGTTCCACTTCCAGAACAGGGCTACCGCGAGGCAGTTCTCCGGGGGAAAACGGCCCTTCGCGAAGGGCAGATCTGCCGAGCTCACTGCGGGAAAGCGAAAGCAAAGGACGCTTTTCTCCCTCTAACCGCTTTCGTCAGAGGAACGGGGGAAGTCACAGTGTTCTTTCTCTCACTGAGATACACACAATCTGACGTTGCCTCTGAGCTCCGTTGCTGGCAAAGAACTGAAACTGACATACATTCCTGTGGGGAAACACAGGGCTTTGCTAGGATTTCTCTAGGCAGTCTGTTTTCCCTGGGCCTCGCTGTAGCAACACTATCTCGCCAGGGCAACACTGCATGGGATTTCCTCTGCCAGGAGAGAGCTGCTGCTTTGTAGATTGTGCTGGGAAACCTTGCTTCGGCGAGTGCCAATTGACCGCATTCAGGCAGAAAGAAAAGAGAATCGCAAGAGGCCTTTTCTTGCCGGCTGCCCTGCCAAGCCCTTCCAGCTAAAACTGTGCCGTTGCTCCTCTGGAAGGATCCCCGCACCGCGACGTAGTTTTTCAGAAGAAGCCTTGCGTTTGCAAGAGCAAAGGAGGAATTCGTTGCACGAAAGAGGAAGGAAAGAAAGTTTCTCTCCCTCTGCCTGCTTTGCTCAGAGGACTGGACGAAGTTAGGAAGTTCTCCCTTTCACTGAGAAACGTGCAGGCTGCTGTTGCCTGGGCGCTCTGTTCTTTGCAAAAGAGTCTGCAGTTCCAGGCTTTGAACCGTGGAAAGGCGCCGGGCTCTGCTAAGATTTCCCCCGGCGCTTCGTTTGCCCTGGGCCAAAGCGAGCCTTCACAATAGCTGAACGCTAACACTGCATACTCGTTCCACTTCCAGAACAGGGCTACCGCGAGGCAGTTCTCCGGGGGAAAACGGCCCTTCGCGAAGGGCAGATCTGCCGAGCTCACTGCGGGAAAGCGAAAGCAAAGGACGCTTTTCTCCCTCTAACCGCTTTCGTCAGAGGAACGGGGGAAGTCACAGTGTTCTTTCTCTCACTGAGATACACACAATCTGTCGTTGCCTCTGAGCTCCGTTGCTGGCAAAGAACTGAAACTGACATACATTCCTGTGGGGAAACACAGGGCTTTGCTAGGATTTCTCCAGGCAGTCTGTTTTCCCTGGGCCTCGCCGTAGCAACACTATCTCGCCAGGGCAACACTGCATGGGATTTCCTCTGCCAGGAGAGAGCTGCTGCTTTGTAGATTGTGCTGGGAAACCTTGCTTTGGCAAGTGCCAATTGACCGCATTCAGGCAGAAAGAAAAGAGAATCGCAAGAGGCCTTTTCTCGCCGGCTGCTCTGCCAAGCCCTTCCAGCTAAAACTGTGCCGTTTCTCCTCTGGAAGGATCCCTGCACCGCGACGTAGTTTTTCAGAAGAAGCCTTGCCTTTGCAAGAGCAAAGGAGGAATTCGTTGCAGGAAAGAGGAAGGAAAGAAAGTTTCTCTCCCTCTGCCTGCTTTGCTCAGAGTACTGGATGAAGTTAGGAAGTTCTCCATTTCACTGAGAAACGTGCAGGCTGCTGTTGCCTGGGCGCTCTCTTCTTTGCAAAAGAGTCTGCAGTTCCAGGCTTTGAACCGTGGAAAGGCGCCGGGCTCTGCTAAGATTTCCCCCGGCGCTTCGTTTGCCCTGGGCCAAAGCGAGCCTTCACAATAGCTGAACGCTAACACTGCATACTCGTTCCACTTCCAGAACAGGGCTACCGCGAGGCAGTTCTCCGGGGGAAAACGGCCCTTCGCGAAGGGCAGATCTGCCGAGCTCACTGCGGGAAAGCGAAAGCAAAGGACGCTTTTCTCCCTCTAACCGCTTTCGTCAGAGGAACGGGGGAAGTCACAGTGTTCTTTCTCTCACTGAGATACACACAATCTGACGTTGCCTCTGAGCTCCGTTGCTGGCAAAGAACTGAAACTGACATACATTCCTGTGGGGAAACACAGGGCTTTGCTAGGATTTCTCCAGGCAGTCTCTTTTCCCTGGGCCTCCCTGTAGCAACACTATCTCGCCAGGGCAAGACTGCATGGGATTTCCTCTGCCAGGAGAGAGCTGCTGCTTTGTAGATTGTGCTGGGAAACCTTGCTTCGGCAAGTGCCAATTGACCTCATTCAGGCAGAAAGAAAAGAGAATCGCAAGAGGCCTTTTCTCGCCGGCTGCTCTGCCAAGCCCTTCCAGCTAAAACTATGCCGTTGCTCCTCTGGAAGGATCCCTGCACCGCGACGTAGTTTTTCAGAAGAAGCCTTGCGTTTGCAAGAGCAAAGGAGGAATTCGTTGCAGGAAAGAGGAAGGAAAGAAAGTTTCTCTCCCTCTGCCTGCTTTGCTCAGAGGACTGGACGAAGTTAGGAAGTTCTCCCTTTCACTGAGAAACGTGCAGGCTGCTGTTGCCTGGGCGCTCTGTTCTTTGCAAAAGAGTCTGCTGTTCCACGCTTTGAACCGTGGAAAGGCGCCGGGCTCTGCTAAGATTTCCCCCGGCGCTTCGTTTGCCCTGGGCCAAAGCGAGCCTTCACAATAGCTGAACGCTAACACTGCATACTCGTTCCACTTCCAGAACAGGGCTACCGCGAGGCAGTTCTCCGGGGGAAAACGGCCCTTCGCGAAGGGCAGATCTGCCGAGCTCACTGCGGGAAAGCGAAAGCAAAGGACGCTTTTCTCCCTCTAACCGCTTTCGTCAGAGGAACGGGGGAAGTCACAGTGTTCTTTCTCTCACTGAGATACACACAATCTGACGTTGCCTCTGAGCTCCGTTGCTGGCAAAGAACTGAAACTGACATACATTCCTGTGGGGAAACACAGGGCTTTGCTAGGATTTCTCCAGGCAGTCTCTTTTCCCTGGGCCTCCCTGTAGCAACACTATCTCGCCAGGGCAAGACTGCATGGGATTTCCTCTGCCAGGAGAGAGCTGCTGCTTTGTAGATTGTGCTGGGAAACCTTGCTTCGGCAAGTGCCAATTGACCTCATTCAGGCAGAAAGAAAAGAGAATCGCAAGAGGCCTTTTCTCGCCGGCTGCTCTGCCAAGCCCTTCCAGCTAAAACTATGCCGTTGCTCCTCTGGAAGGATCCCTGCACCGCGACGTAGTTTTTCAGAAGAAGCCTTGCCTTTGCAAGAGCAAAGGAGGAATTCGTTGCAGGAAAGAGGAAGGAAAGAAAGTTTCTCTCCCTCTGCCTGCTTTGCTCAGAGGACTGGATGAAGTTAGGAAGTTCTCCATTTCACTGAGAAACGTGCAGGCTGCTGTTGCCTGGGCGCTCTCTTCTTTGCAAAAGAGTCTGCAGTTCCAGGCTTTGAACCGTGGAAAGGCGCCGGGCTCTGCTAAGATTTCCCCCGGCGCTTCGTTTGCCCTGGGCCAAAGCGAGCCTTCACAATAGCTGAACGCTAACACTGCATACTCGTTCCACTTCCAGAACAGGGCTACCGCGAGGCAGTTCTCCGGGGGAAAACGGCCCTTCGCGAAGGGCAGATCTGCCGAGCTCACTGCGGGAAAGCGAAAGCAAAGGACGCTTTTCTCCCTCTAACCGCTTTCGTCAGAGGAACGGGGGAAGTCACAGTGTTCTTTCTCTCACTGAGATACACACAATCTGACGTTGCCTCTGAGCTCCGTTGCTGGCAAAGAACTGAAACTGACATACATTCCTGTGGGGAAACACAGGGCTTTGCTAGGATTTCTCCAGGCAGTCTCTTTTCCCTGGGCCTCCCTGTAGCAACACTATCTCGCCAGGGCAAGACTGCATGGGATTTCCTCTGCCAGGAGAGAGCTGCTGCTTTGTAGATTGTGCTGGGAAACCTTGCTTCGGCAAGTGCCAATTGACCTCATTCAGGCAGAAAGAAAAGAGAATCGCAAGAGGCCTTTTCTCGCCGGCTGCTCTGCCAAGCCCTTCCAGCTAAAACTATGCCGTTGCTCCTCTGGAAGGATCCCTGCACCGCGACGTAGTTTTTCAGAAGAAGCCTTGCGTTTGCAAGAGCAAAGGAGGAATTCGTTGCAGGAAAGAGGAAGGAAAGAAAGTTTCTCTCCCTCTGCCTGCTTTGCTCAGAGGACTGGACGAAGTTAGGAAGTTCTCCCTTTCACTGAGAAACGTGCAGGCTGCTGTTGCCTGGGCGCTCTGTTCTTTGCAAAAGAGTCTGCTGTTCCACGCTTTGAACCGTGGAAAGGCGCCGGGCTCTGCTAAGATTTCCCCCGGCGCTTCGTTTGCCCTGGGCCAAAGCGAGCCTTCACAATAGCTGAACGCTAACACTGCATACTCGTTCCACTTCCAGAACAGGGCTACCGCGAGGCAGTTCTCCGGGGGAAAACGGCCCTTCGCGAAGGGCAGATCTGCCGAGCTCACTGCGGGAAAGCGAAAGCAAAGGACGCTTTTCTCCCTCTAACCGCTTTCGTCAGAGGAACGGGGGAAGTCACAGTGTTCTTTCTCTCACTGAGATACACACAATCTGACGTTGCCTCTGAGCTCCGTTGCTGGCAAAGAACTGAAACTGACATACATTCCTGTGGGGAAACACAGGGCTTTGCTAGGATTTCTCCAGGCAGTCTCTTTTCCCTGGGCCTCCCTGTAGCAACACTATCTCGCCAGGGCAAGACTGCATGGGATTTCCTCTGCCAGGAGAGAGCTGCTGCTTTGTAGATTGTGCTGGGAAACCTTGCTTCGGCAAGTGCCAATTGACCTCATTCAGGCAGAAAGAAAAGAGAATCGCAAGAGGCCTTTTCTCGCCGGCTGCTCTGCCAAGCCCTTCCAGCTAAAACTATGCCGTTGCTCCTCTGGAAGGATCCCTGCACCGCGACGTAGTTTTTCAGAAGAAGCCTTGCCTTTGCAAGAGCAAAGGAGGAATTCGTTGCAGGAAAGAGGAAGGAAAGAAAGTTTCTCTCCCTCTGCCTGCTTTGCTCAGAGGACTGGACGAAGTTAGGAAGTTCTCCCTTTCACTGAGAAACGTGCAGGCTGCTGTTGCCTGGGCGCTCTGTTCTTTGCAAAAGAGTCTGCTGTTCCACGCTTTGAACCGTGGAAAGGCGCCGGGCTCTGCTAAGATTTCCCCCGGCGCTTCGTTTGCCCTGGGCCAAAGCGAGCCTTCACAATAGCTGAACGCTAACACTGCATACTCGTTCCACTTCCAGAACAGGGCTACCGCGAGGCAGTTCTCCGGGGGAAAACGGCCCTTCGCGAAGGGCAGATCTGCCGAGCTCACTGCGGGAAAGCGAAAGCAAAGGACGCTTTTCTCCCTCTAACCGCTTTCGTCAGAGGAACGGGGGAAGTCACAGTGTTCTTTCTCTCACTGAGATACACACAATCTGACGTTGCCTCTGAGCTCCGTTGCTGGCAAAGAACTGAAACTGACATACATTCCTGTGGGGAAACACAGGGCTTTGCTAGGATTTCTCTAGGCAGTCTGTTTTCCCTGGGCCTCGCTGTAGCAACACTATCTCGCCAGGGCAACACTGCATGGGATTTCCTCTGCCAGGAGAGAGCTGCTGCTTTGTAGATTGTGCTGGGAAACCTTGCTTCGGCGAGTGCCAATTGACCGCATTCAGGCAGAAAGAAAAGAGAATCGCAAGAGGCCTTTTCTTGCCGGCTGCCCTGCCAAGCCCTTCCAGCTAAAACTGTGCCGTTGCTCCTCTGGAAGGATCCCCGCACCGCGACGTAGTTTTTCAGAAGAAGCCTTGCGTTTGCAAGAGCAAAGGAGGAATTCGTTGCAGGAAAGAGGAAGGAAAGAAAGTTTCTCTCCCTCTGCCTGCTTTGCTCAGAGGACTGGACGAAGTTAGGAAGTTCTCCGTTTCACTGAGAAACGTGCAGGCTGCTGTTGCCTGGGCGCTCTGTTCTTTGCAAAAGAGTCTGCAGTTCCAGGCTTTGAACCGTGGAAAGGCGCCGGGCTCTGCTAAGATTTCCCCCGGCGCTTCGTTTGCCCTGGGCCAAAGCGAGCCTTCACAATAGCTGAACGCTAACACTGCATACTCGTTCCACTTCCAGAACAGGGCTACCGCGAGGCAGTTCTCCGGGGGAAAACGGCCCTTCGCGAAGGGCAGATCTGCCGAGCTCACTGCGGGAAAGCGAAAGCAAAGGACGCTTTTCTCCCTCTAACCGCTTTCGTCAGAGGAACGGGGGAAGTCACAGTGTTCTTTCTCTCACTGAGATACACACAATCTGACGTTGCCTCTGAGCTCCGTTGCTGGCAAAGAACTGAAACTGACATACATTCCTGTGGGGAAACACAGGGCTTTGCTAGGATTTCTCCAGGCAGTCTCTTTTCCCTGGGCCTCCCTGTAGCAACACTATCTCGCCAGGGCAACACTGCATGGGATTTCCTCTGCCAGGAGAGAGCTGCTGCTTTGTAGATTGTGCTGGGAAACCTTGCTTCGGCGAGTGCCAATTGACCGCATTCAGGCAGAAAGAAAAGAGAATCGCAAGAGGCCTTTTCTTGCCGGCTGCTCTGCGAAGCCCTTCCAGCTAAAACTGTGCCGTTGCTCCTCTGGAAGGATCCCTGCACCGCGACGTAGTTTTTCAGAAGAAGCCTTGCGTTTGCAAGAGCAAAGGAGGAATTCGTTGCAGGAAAGAGGAAGGAAAGAAAGTTTCTCTCCCTCTGCCTGCTTTGCTCAGAGGACTGGACGAAGTTAGGAAGTTCTCCCTTTCACTGAGAAACGTGCAGGCTGCTGTTGCCTGGGCGCTCTGTTCTTTGCAAAAGAGTCTGCAGTTCCACGCTTTGAACCGTGGAAAGGCGCCGGGCTCTGCTAAGATTTCCCCCGGCGCTTCGTTTGCCCTGGGCCAAAGCGAGCCTTCACAATAGCTGAACGCTAACACTGCATACTCGTTCCACTTCCAGAACAGGGCTACCGCGAGGCAGTTCTCCGGGGGAAAACGGCCCTTCGCGAAGGGCAGATCTGCCGAGCTCACTGCGGGAAAGCGAAAGCAAAGGACGCTTTTCTCCCTCTAACCGCTTTCGTCAGAGGAACGGGGGAAGTCACAGTGTTCTTTCTCTCACTGAGATACACACAATCTGTCGTTGCCTCTGAGCTCCGTTGCTGGCAAAGAACTGAAACTGACATACATTCCTGTGGGGAAACACAGGGCTTTGCTAGGATTTCTCCAGGCAGTCTCTTTTCCCTGGGCCTCGCTGTAGCAACACTATCTCGCCAGGGCAACACTGCATGGGATTTCCTCTGCCAGGAGAGAGCTGCTGCTTTGTAGTTTGTGCTGGGAAACCTTGCTTCGGCGAGTGCCAATTGACCGCATTCAGGCAGAAAGAAAAGAGAATCGCAAGAGGCCTTTTCTCGCCGGCTGCTCTGCCAAGCCCTTCCAGCTAAAACTATGCCGTTGCTCCTCTGGAAGGATCCCTGCACCGCGACGTAGTTTTTCAGAAGAAGCCTTGCGTTTGCAAGAGCAAAGGAGGAATTCGTTGCAGGAAAGAGGAAGGAAAGAAAGTTTCTCTCCCTCTGCCTGCTTTGCTCAGAGGACTGGACGAAGTTAGGAAGTTCTCCCTTTCACTGAGAAACGTGCAGGCTGCTGTTTCCTGGGCGCTCTGTTCTTTGCAAAAGAGTCTGCAGTTCCACGCTTTGAACTGTGGAAAGGCGCCGGGCTCTGCTAAGATTTCCCCCGGCGCTTCGTTTGCCCTGGGCCAAAGCGAGCCTTCACAATAGCTGAACGCTAACACTGCATACTCGTTCCACTTCCAGAACAGGGCTACCGCGAGGCAGTTCTCCGGGGGAAAACGGCCCTTCGCGAAGGGCAGATCTGCCGAGCTCACTGCGGGAAAGCGAAAGGAAAGGACGCTTTTCTCCCTCTAACCGCTTTCGTCAGAGGAACGGGGGAAGTCACAGTGTTCTTTCTCTCACTGAGATACACACAATCTGACGTTGCCTCTGAGCTCCGTTGCTGGCAAAAAACTGAAACTGACATACATTCCTGTGGGGAAACACAGGGCTTTGCTAGGATTTCTCTAGGCAGTCTGTTTTCCCTGGGCCTCGCCGTAGCAACACTATCTCGCCAGGGCAACACTGCATGGGATTTCCTCTGCCAGGAGAGAGCTGCTGCTTTGTAGATTGTGCTGGGAAACCTTGCTTTGGCAAGTGCCAATTGACCGCATTCAGGCAGAAAGAAAAGAGAATCGCAAGAGGCCTTTTCTCGCCGGCTGCTCTGCCAAGCCCTTCCAGCTACAACTGTGCCGTTTCTCCTCTGGAAGGATCCCTGCACCGCGACGTAGTTTTTCAGAAGAAGCCTTGCGTTTGCAAGAGCAAAGGAGGAATTCGTTGCAGGAAAGAGGAAGGAAAGAAAGTTTCTCTCCCTCTGCCTGCTTTGCTCAGAGTACTGGATGAAGTTAGGAAGTTCTCCATTTCACTGAGAAACGTGCAGGCTGCTGTTGCCTGGGCGCTCTCTTCTTTGCAAAAGAGTCTGCAGTTCCAGGCTTTGAACCGTGGAAAGGCGCCGGGCTCTGCTAAGATTTCCCCCGGCGCTTCGTTTGCCCTGGGCCAAAGCGAGCCTTCACAATAGCTGAACGCTAACACTGCATACTCGTTCCACTTCCAGAACAGGGCTACCGCGAGGCAGTTCTCCGGGGGAAAACGGCCCTTCGCGAAGGGCAGATCTGCCAAGCTCACTGCGGGAAAGCGAAAGCAAAGGACGCTTTTCTCCCTCTAACCGCTTTCGTCAGAGGAACGGGGGAAGTGACAGTGTTCTTTCTCTCACTGAGATACACACAATCTGACGTTGCCTCTGAGCTCCGTTGCTGGCAAAGAACTGAAACTGACATACATTCCTGTGGGGAAACACAGGGCTTTGCTAGGATTTCTCCAGGCAGTCTCTTTTCCCTGGGCCTCCCTGTAGCAACACTATCTCGCCAGGGCAAGACTGCATGGGATTTCCTCTGCCAGGAGAGAGCTGCTGCTTTGTAGATTGTGCTGGGAAACCTTGCTTCGGCAAGTGCCAATTGACCTCATTCAGGCAGAAAGAAAAGAGAATCGCAAGAGGCCTTTTCTCGCCGGCTGCTCTGCCAAGCCCTTCCAGCTAAAACTATGCCGTTGCTCCTCTGGAAGGATCCCTGCACCGCGACGTAGTTTTTCAGAAGAAGCCTTGCGTTTGCAAGAGCAAAGGAGGAATTCGTTGCAGGAAAGAGGAAGGAAAGAAAGTTTCTCTCCCTCTGCCTGCTTTGCTCAGAGGACTGGACGAAGTTAGGAAGTTCTCCCTTTCACTGAGAAACGTGCAGGCTGCTGTTGCCTGGGCGCTCTGTTCTTTGCAAAAGAGTCTGCTGTTCCACGCTTTGAACCGTGGAAAGGCGCCGGGCTCTGCTAAGATTTCCCCCGGCGCTTCGTTTGCCCTGGGCCAAAGCGAGCCTTCACAATAGCTGAACGCTAACACTGCATACTCGTTCCACTTCCAGAACAGGGCTACCGCGAGGCAGTTCTCCGGGGGAAAACGGCCCTTCGCGAAGGGCAGATCTGCCGAGCTCACTGCGGGAAAGCGAAAGCAAAGGACGCTTTTCTCCCTCTAACCGCTTTCGTCAGAGGAACGGGGGAAGTCACAGTGTTCTTTCTCTCACTGAGATACACACAATCTGACGTTGCCTCTGAGCTCCGTTGCTGGCAAAGAACTGAAACTGACATACATTCCTGTGGGGAAACACAGGGCTTTGCTAGGATTTCTCCAGGCAGTCTCTTTTCCCTGGGCCTCCCTGTAGCAACACTATCTCGCCAGGGCAAGACTGCATGGGATTTCCTCTGCCAGGAGAGAGCTGCTGCTTTGTAGATTGTGCTGGGAAACCTTGCTTCGGCAAGTGCCAATTGACCGCATTCAGGCAGAAAGAAAAGAGAATCGCAAGAGGCCTTTTCTCGCCGGCTGCTCTGCCAAGCCCTTCCAGCTAAAACTATGCCGTTGCTCCTCTGGAAGGATCCCTGCACCGCGACGTAGTTTTTCAGAAGAAGCCTTGCGTTTGCAAGAGCAAAGGAGGAATTCGTTGCAGGAAAGAGGAAGGAAAGAAAGTTTCTCTCCCTCTGCCTGCTTTGCTCAGAGGACTGGACGAAGTTAGGAAGTTCTCCCTTTCACTGAGAAACGTGCAGGCTGCTGTTGCCTGGGCGCTCTGTTCTTTGCAAAAGAGTCTGCTGTTCCACGCTTTGAACCGTGGAAAGGCGCCGGGCTCTGCTAAGATTTCCCCCGGCGCTTCGTTTGCCCTGGGCCAAAGCGAGCCTTCACAATAGCTGAACGCTAACACTGCATACTCGTTCCACTTCCAGAACAGGGCTACCGCGAGGCAGTTCTCCGGGGGAAAACGGCCCTTCGCGAAGGGCAGATCTGCCGAGCTCACTGCGGGAAAGCGAAAGCAAAGGACGCTTTTCTCCCTCTAACCGCTTTCGTCAGAGGAACGGGGGAAGTCACAGTGTTCTTTCTCTCACTGAGATACACACAATCTGACGTTGCCTCTGAGCTCCGTTGCTGGCAAAGAACTGAAACTGACATACATTCCTGTGGGGAAACACAGGGCTTTGCTAGGATTTCTCCAGGCAGTCTCTTTTCCCTGGGCCTCCCTGTAGCAACACTATCTCGCCAGGGCAAGACTGCATGGGATTTCCTCTGCCAGGAGAGAGCTGCTGCTTTGTAGATTGTGCTGGGAAACCTTGCTTCGGCAAGTGCCAATTGACCTCATTCAGGCAGAAAGAAAAGAGAATCGCAAGAGGCCTTTTCTCGCCGGCTGCTCTGCCAAGCCCTTCCAGCTAAAACTATGCCGTTGCTCCTCTGGAAGGATCCCTGCACCGCGACGTAGTTTTTCAGAAGAAGCCTTGCCTTTGCAAGAGCAAAGGAGGAATTCGTTGCAGGAAAGAGGAAGGAAAGAAAGTTTCTCTCCCTCTGCCTGCTTTGCTCAGAGGACTGGAGGAAGTTAGGAAGTTCTCCCTTTCACTGAGAAACGTGCAGGCTGCTGTTGCCTGGGCGCTCTGTTCTTTGCAAAAGAGTCTGCAGTTCCACGCTTTGAACCGTGGAAAGGCGCCGGGCTCTGCTAAGATTTCCCCCGGCGCTTCTTTTGCCCTGGGCCAAAGCGAGCCTTCACAATAGCTGAACGCTAACACTGCATACTCGTTCCACTTCCAGAACAGGGCTACCGCGAGGCAGTTCTCCGGGGGAAAACGGCCCTTCGCGAAGGGCAGATCTGCCGAGCTCACTGCGGGAAAGCGAAAGCAAAGGACGCTTTTCTCCCTCTAACCGCTTTCGTCAGAGGAACGGGGGAAGTCACAGTGTTCTTTCTCTCACTGAGATACACACAATCTGTCGTTGCCTCTGAGCTCCGTTGCTGGCAAAGAACTGAAACTGACATACATTCCTGTGGGGAAACACAGGGCTTTGCTAGGATTTCTCTAGGCAGTCTCTTTTCCCTGGGCCTCGCTGTAGCAACACTATCTCGCCAGGGCAACACTGCATGGGATTTCCTCTGCCAGGAGAGAGCTGCTGCTTTGTAGTTTGTGCTGGGAAACCTTGCTTCGGCGAGTGCCAATTGACCGCATTCAGGCAGAAAGAAAAGAGAATCGCAAGAGGCCTTTTCTCGCCGGCTGCTCTGCCAAGCCCTTCCAGCTACAACTGTGCCGTTGCTCCTCTGGAAGGATCCCTGCACCGCGACGTAGTTTTTCAGAAGAAGCCTTGCGTTTGCAAGAGCAAAGGAGGAATTCGTTGCAGGAAAGAGGAAGGAAAGAAAGTTTCTCTCCCTCTGCCTGCTTTGCTCAGAGGACTGGACGAAGTTAGGAAGTTCTCCCTTTCACTGAGAAACGTGCAGGCTGCTGTTGCCTGGGCGGTCTGTTCTTTGCAAAAGAGTCTGCAGTTCCAGGCTTTGAACCGTGGAAAGGCGCCGGGCTCTGCTAAGATTTCCCCCGGCGCTTCGTTTGCCCTGGGCCAAAGCGAGCCTTCACAATAGCTGAACGCTAACACTGCATACTCGTTCCACTTCCAGAACAGGGCTACCGCGAGGCAGTTCTCCGGGGGAAAACGGCCCTTCGCGAAGGGCAGATCTGCCGAGCTCACTGCGGGAAAGCGAAAGCAAAGGACGCTTTTCTCCCTCTAACCGCTTTCGTCAGAGGAACGGGGGAAGTCACAGTGTTCTTTCTCTCACTGAGATACACACAATCTGTCGTTGCCTCTGAGCTCCGTTGCTGGCAAAGAACTGAAACTGACATACATTCCTGTGGGGAAACACAGGGCTTTGCTAGGATTTCTCCAGGCAGTCTCTTTTCCCTGGGCCTCACTGTAGCAACACTATCTCGCCAGGGCAAGACTGCATGGGATTTCCTCTGCCAGGAGAGAGCTGCTGCTTTGTAGATTGTGCTGGGAAACCTTGCTTCGGCAAGTGCCAATTGACCGCATTCAGGCAGAAAGAAAAGAGAATCGCAAGAGGCCTTTTCTCGCCGGCTGCTCTGCCAAGCCCTTCCAGCTAAAACTATGCCGTTGCTCCTCTGGAAGGATCCCTGCACCGCGACGTAGTTTTTCAGAAGAAGCCTTGCGTTTGCAAGAGCAAAGGAGGAATTCGTTGCAGGAAAGAGGAAGGAAAGAAAGTTTCTCTCCCTCTGCCTGCTTTGCTCAGAGGACTGGAGGAAGTTAGGAAGTTCTCCCTTTCACTGAGAAACGTGCAGGCTGCTGTTGCCTGGGCGCTCTGTTCTTTGCAAAAGAGTCTGCAGTTCCACGCTTTGAACTGTGGAAAGGCGCCGGGCTCTGCTAAGATTTCCCCCGGCGCTTCTTTTGCCCTGGGCCAAAGCGAGCCTTCACAATAGCTGAACGCTAACACTGCATACTCGTTCCACTTCCAGAACAGGGCTACCGCGAGGCAGTTCTCCGGGGGAAAACGGCCCTTCGCGAAGGGCAGATCTGCCGAGCTCACTGCGGGAAAGCGAAAGCAAAGGACGCTTTTCTCCCTCTAACCGCTTTCGTCAGAGGAACGGGGGAAGTCACAGTGTTCTTTCTCTCACTGAGATACACACAATCTGTCGTTGCCTCTGAGCTCCGTTGCTGGCAAAGAACTGAAACTGACATACATTCCTGTGGGGAAACACAGGGCTTTGCTAGGATTTCTCTAGGCAGTCTGTTTTCCCTGGGCCTCGCTGTAGCAACACTATCTCGCCAGGGCAACACTGCATGGGATTTCCTCTGCCAGGAGAGAGCTGCTGCTTTGTAGTTTGTGCTGGGAAACCTTGCTTCGGCGAGTGCCAATTGACCGCATTCAGGCAGAAAGAAAAGAGAATCGCAAGAGGCCTTTTCTCGCCGGCTGCTCTGCGAAGCCCTTCCAGCTAAAACTGTGCCGTTGCTCCTCTGGAAGGATCCCTGCACCGCGACGTAGTTTTTCAGAAGAAGCCTTGCGTTTGCAAGAGCAAAGGAGGAATTCGTTGCAGGAAAGAGGAAGGAAAGAAAGTTTCTCTCCCTCTGCCTGCTTTGCTCAGAGGACTGGACGAAGTTAGGAAGTTCTCCCTTTCACTGAGAAACGTGCAGGCTGCTGTTGCCTGGGCGGTCTGTTCTTTGCAAAAGAGTCTGCAGTTCCAGGCTTTGAACCGTGGAAAGGCGCCGGGCTCTGCTAAGATTTCCCCCGGCGCTTCGTTTGCCCTGGGCCAAAGCGAGCCTCCACAATAGCTGAACGCTAACACTGCATACTCGTTCCACTTCCAGAACAGGGCTACCGCGAGGCAGTTCTCCGGGGGAAAACGGCCCTTCGCGAAGGGCAGATCTGCCGAGCTCACTGCGGGAAAGCGAAAGCAAAGGACGCTTTTCTCCCTCTAACCGCTTTCGTCAGAGGAACGGGGGAAGTCACAGTGTTCTTTCTCTCACTGAGATACACACAATCTGACGTTGCCTCTGAGCTCCGTTGCTGGCAAAGAACTGAAATTGACATACATTCCTGTGGGGAAACACAGGACTTTGCTAGGATTTCTCCAGGCAGTCTCTTCTCCCTGGGCCTCCCTGTAGCAACACTATCTCGCCAGGGCAACACTGCATGGGATTTCCTCTGCCAGGAGAGAGCTGCTGCTTTGTAGATTGTGCTGGGAAACCTTGCTTCGGCGAGTGCCAATTGACCGCATTCAGGCAGAAAGAAAAGAGAATCGCAAGAGGCCTTTTCTCGCCGGCTGCTCTGTCCAGCCCTTCCAGCTAAAACTATGCCGTTGCTCCTCTGGAAGGATCCCTGCACCGCGACGTAGTTTTTCAGAAGAAGCCTTGCGTTTGCAAGAGCAAAGGAGGAATTCGTTGCAGGAAAGAGGAAGGAAAGAAAGTTTCTCTCCCTCTGCCTGCTTTGCTCAGAGGACTGGACGAAGTTAGGAAGTTCTCCCTTTCACTGAGAAACGTGCAGGCTGCTGTTGCCTGGGCGCTCTGTTCTTTGCAAAAGAGTCTGCTGTTCCACGCTTTGAACCGTGGAAAGGCGCCGGGCTCTGCTAAGATTTCCCCCGGCGCTTCGTTTGCCCTGGGCCAAAGCGAGCCTTCACAATAGCTGAACGCTAACACTGCATACTCGTTCCACTTCCAGAACAGGGCTACCGCGAGGCAGTTCTCCGGGGGAAAACGGCCCTTCGCGAAGGGCAGATCTGCCGAGCTCACTGCGGGAAAGCGAAAGCAAAGGACGCTTTTCTCCCTCTAACCGCTTTCGTCAGAGGAACGGGGGAAGTCACAGTGTTCTTTCTCTCACTGAGATACACACAATCTGACGTTGCCTCTGAGCTCCGTTGCTGGCAAAGAACTGAAACTGACATACATTCCTGTGGGGAAACACAGGGCTTTGCTAGGATTTCTCTAGGCAGTCTGTTTTCCCTGGGCCTCGCTGTAGCAACACTATCTCGCCAGGGCAACACTGCATGGGATTTCCTCTGCCAGGAGAGAGCTGCTGCTTTGTAGTTTGTGCTGGGAAACCTTGCTTCGGCGAGTGCCAATTGACCGCATTCAGGCAGAAAGAAAAGAGAATCGCAAGAGGCCTTTTCTCGCCGGCTGCTCTGCCAAGCCCTTCCAGCTACAACTGTGCCGTTGCTCCTCTGGAAGGATCCCTGCACCGCGACGTAGTTTTTCAGAAGAAGCCTTGCGTTTGCAAGAGCAAAGGAGGAATTCGTTGCAGGAAAGAGGAAGGAAAGAAAGTTTCTCTCCCTCTGCCTGCTTTGCTCAGAGGACTGGACGAAGTTAGGAAGTTCTCCCTTTCACTGAGAAACGTGCAGGCTGCTGTTGCCTGGGCGGTCTGTTCTTTGCAAAAGAGTCTGCAGTTCCAGGCTTTGAACCGTGGAAAGGCGCCGGGCTCTGCTAAGATTTCCCCCGGCGCTTCGTTTGCCCTGGGCCAAAGCGAGCCTTCACAATAGCTGAACGCTAACACTGCATACTCGTTCCACTTCCAGAACAGGGCTACCGCGAGGCAGTTCTCCGGGGGAAAACGGCCCTTCGCGAAGGGCAGATCTGCCGAGCTCACTGCGGGAAAGCGAAAGCAAAGGACGCTTTTCTCCCTCTAACCGCTTTCGTCAGAGGAACGGGGGAAGTCACAGTGTTCTTTCTCTCACTGAGATACACACAATCTGTCGTTGCCTCTGAGCTCCGTTGCTGGCAAAGAACTGAAACTGACATACATTCCTGTGGGGAAACACAGGGCTTTGCTAGGATTTCTCCAGGCAGTCTCTTTTCCCTGGGCCTCACTGTAGCAACACTATCTCGCCAGGGCAAGACTGCATGGGATTTCCTCTGCCAGGAGAGAGCTGCTGCTTTGTAGATTGTGCTGGGAAACCTTGCTTCGGCAAGTGCCAATTGACCGCATTCAGGCAGAAAGAAAAGAGAATCGCAAGAGGCCTTTTCTCGCCGGCTGCTCTGCCAAGCCCTTCCAGCTAAAACTATGCCGTTGCTCCTCTGGAAGGATCCCTGCACCGCGACGTAGTTTTTCAGAAGAAGCCTTGCGTTTGCAAGAGCAAAGGAGGAATTCGTTGCAGGAAAGAGGAAGGAAAGAAAGTTTCTCTCCCTCTGCCTGCTTTGCTCAGAGGACTGGAGGAAGTTAGGAAGTTCTCCCTTTCACTGAGAAACGTGCAGGCTGCTGTTGCCTGGGCGCTCTGTTCTTTGCAAAAGAGTCTGCAGTTCCACGCTTTGAACTGTGGAAAGGCGCCGGGCTCTGCTAAGATTTCCCCCGGCGCTTCGTTTGCCCTGGGCCAAAGCGAGCCTTCACAATAGCTGAACGCTAACACTGCATACTCGTTCCACTTCCAGAACAGGGCTACCGCGAGGCAGTTCTCCGGGGGAAAACGGCCCTTCGCGAAGGGCAGATCTGCCGAGCTCACTGCGGGAAAGCGAAAGCAAAGGACGCTTTTCTCCCTCTAACCGCTTTCGTCAGAGGAACGGGGGAAGTCACAGTGTTCTTTCTCTCACTGAGATACACACAATCTGTCGTTGCCTCTGAGCTCCGTTGCTGGCAAAGAACTGAAACTGACATACATTCCTGTGGGGAAACACAGGGCTTTGCTAGGATTTCTCCAGGCAGTCTCTTTTCCCTGGGCCTCACTGTAGCAACACTATCTCGCCAGGGCAAGACTGCATGGGATTTCCTCTGCCAGGAGAGAGCTGCTGCTTTGTAGATTGTGCTGGGAAACCTTGCTTCGGCAAGTGCCAATTGACCGCATTCAGGCAGAAAGAAAAGAGAATCGCAAGAGGCCTTTTCTCGCCGGCTGCTCTGCCAAGCCCTTCCAGCTAAAACTATGCCGTTGCTCCTCTGGAAGGATCCCTGCACCGCGACGTAGTTTTTCAGAAGAAGCCTTGCGTTTGCAAGAGCAAAGGAGGAATTCGTTGCAGGAAAGAGGAAGGAAAGAAAGTTTCTCTCCCTCTGCCTGCTTTGCTCAGAGGACTGGACGAAGTTAGGAAGTTCTCCCTTTCACTGAGAAACGTGCAGGCTGCTGTTGCCTGGGCGCTCTGTTCTTTGCAAAAGAGTCTGCAGTTCCACGCTTTGAACTGTGGAAAGGCGCCGGGCTCTGCTAAGATTTCCCCCGGCGCTTCTTTTGCCCTGGGCCAAAGCGAGCCTTCACAATAGCTGAACGCTAACACTGCATACTCGTTCCACTTCCAGAACAGGGCTACCGCGAGGCAGTTCTCCGGGGGAAAACGGCCCTTCGCGAAGGGCAGATCTGCCGAGCTCACTGCGGGAAAGCGAAAGCAAAGGACGCTTTTCTCCCTCTAACCGCTTTCGTCAGAGGAACGGGGGAAGTCACAGTGTTCTTTCTCTCACTGAGATACACACAATCTGTCGTTGCCTCTGAGCTCCGTTGCTGGCAAAGAACTGAAACTGACATACATTCCTGTGGGGAAACACAGGGCTTTGCTAGGATTTCTCTAGGCAGTCTGTTTTCCCTGGGCCTCGCTGTAGCAACACTATCTCGCCAGGGCAACACTGCATGGGATTTCCTCTGCCAGGAGAGAGCTGCTGCTTTGTAGTTTGTGCTGGGAAACCTTGCTTCGGCGAGTGCCAATTGACCGCATTCAGGCAGAAAGAAAAGAGAATCGCAAGAGGCCTTTTCTCGCCGGCTGCTCTGCGAAGCCCTTCCAGCTAAAACTGTGCCGTTGCTCCTCTGGAAGGATCCCTGCACCGCGACGTAGTTTTTCAGAAGAAGCCTTGCGTTTGCAAGAGCAAAGGAGGAATTCGTTGCAGGAAAGAGGAAGGAAAGAAAGTTTCTCTCCCTCTGCCTGCTTTGCTCAGAGGACTGGACGAAGTTAGGAAGTTCTCCCTTTCACTGAGAAACGTGCAGGCTGCTGTTGCCTGGGCGGTCTGTTCTTTGCAAAAGAGTCTGCAGTTCCAGGCTTTGAACCGTGGAAAGGCGCCGGGCTCTGCTAAGATTTCCCCCGGCGCTTCGTTTGCCCTGGGCCAAAGCGAGCCTCCACAATAGCTGAACGCTAACACTGCATACTCGTTCCACTTCCAGAACAGGGCTACCGCGAGGCAGTTCTCCGGGGGAAAACGGCCCTTCGCGAAGGGCAGATCTGCCGAGCTCACTGCGGGAAAGCGAAAGCAAAGGACGCTTTTCTCCCTCTAACCGCTTTCGTCAGAGGAACGGGGGAAGTCACAGTGTTCTTTCTCTCACTGAGATACACACAATCTGACGTTGCCTCTGAGCTCCGTTGCTGGCAAAGAACTGAAACTGACATACATTCCTGTGGGGAAACACAGGGCTTTGCTAGGATTTCTCCAGGCAGTCTCTTTTCCCTGGGCCTCCCTGTAGCAACACTATCTCGCCAGGGCAAGACTGCATGGGATTTCCTCTGCCAGGAGAGAGCTGCTGCTTTGTAGATTGTGCTGGGAAACCTTGCTTCGGCAAGTGCCAATTGACCGCATTCAGGCAGAAAGAAAAGAGAATCGCAAGAGGCCTTTTCTCGCCGGCTGCTCTGCCAAGCCCTTCCAGCTAAAACTATGCCGTTGCTCCTCTGGAAGGATCCCTGCACCGCGACGTAGTTTTTCAGAAGAAGCCTTGCGTTTGCAAGAGCAAAGGAGGAATTCGTTGCAGGAAAGAGGAAGGAAAGAAAGTTTCTCTCCCTCTGCCTGCTTTGCTCAGAGGACTGGACGAAGTTAGGAAGTTCTCCCTTTCACTGAGAAACGTGCAGGCTGCTGTTGCCTGGGCGCTCTGTTCTTTGCAAAAGAGTCTGCTGTTCCACGCTTTGAACCGTGGAAAGGCGCCGGGCTCTGCTAAGATTTCCCCCGGCGCTTCGTTTGCCCTGGGCCAAAGCGAGCCTTCACAATAGCTGAACGCTAACACTGCATACTCGTTCCACTTCCAGAACAGGGCTACCGCGAGGCAGTTCTCCGGGGGAAAACGGCCCTTCGCGAAGGGCAGATCTGCCGAGCTCACTGCGGGAAAGCGAAAGCAAAGGACGCTTTTCTCCCTCTAACCGCTTTCGTCAGAGGAACGGGGGAAGTCACAGTGTTCTTTCTCTCACTGAGATACACACAATCTGACGTTGCCTCTGAGCTCCGTTGCTGGCAAAGAACTGAAACTGACATACATTCCTGTGGGGAAACACAGGGCTTTGCTAGGATTTCTCTAGGCAGTCTGTTTTCCCTGGGCCTCGCTGTAGCAACACTATCTCGCCAGGGCAACACTGCATGGGATTTCCTCTGCCAGGAGAGAGCTGCTGCTTTGTAGTTTGTGCTGGGAAACCTTGCTTCGGCGAGTGCCAATTGACCGCATTCAGGCAGAAAGAAAAGAGAATCGCAAGAGGCCTTTTCTCGCCGGCTGCTCTGCCAAGCCCTTCCAGCTACAACTGTGCCGTTGCTCCTCTGGAAGGATCCCTGCACCGCGACGTAGTTTTTCAGAAGAAGCCTTGCCTTTGCAAGAGCAAAGGAGGAATTCGTTGCAGGAAAGAGGAAGGAAAGAAAGTTTCTCTCCCTCTGCCTGCTTTGCTCAGAGTACTGGATGAAGTTAGGAAGTTCTCCATTTCACTGAGAAACGTGCAGGCTGCTGTTGCCTGGGCGCTCTCTTCTTTGCAAAAGAGTCTGCAGTTCCAGGCTTTGAACCGTGGAAAGGCGCCGGGCTCTGCTAAGATTTCCCCCGGCGCTTCGTTTGCCCTGGGCCAAAGCGAGCCTTCACAATAGCTGAACGCTAACACTGCATACTCGTTCCACTTCCAGAACAGGGCTACCGCGAGGCAGTTCTCCGGGGGAAAACGGCCCTTCGCGAAGGGCAGATCTGCCGAGCTCACTGCGGGAAAGCGAAAGCAAAGGACGCTTTTCTCCCTCTAACCGCTTTCGTCAGAGGAACGGGGGAAGTCACAGTGTTCTTTCTCTCACTGAGATACACACAATCTGACGTTGCCTCTGAGCTCCGTTGCTGGCAAAGAACTGAAACTGACATACATTCCTGTGGGGAAACACAGGGCTTTGCTAGGATTTCTCCAGGCAGTCTCTTTTCCCTGGGCCTCCCTGTAGCAACACTATCTCGCCAGGGCAAGACTGCATGGGATTTCCTCTGCCAGGAGAGAGCTGCTGCTTTGTAGATTGTGCTGGGAAACCTTGCTTCGGCAAGTGCCAATTGACCTCATTCAGGCAGAAAGAAAAGAGAATCGCAAGAGGCCTTTTCTCGCCGGCTGCTCTGCCAAGCCCTTCCAGCTAAAACTATGCCGTTGCTCCTCTGGAAGGATCCCTGCACCGCGACGTAGTTTTTCAGAAGAAGCCTTGCGTTTGCAAGAGCAAAGGAGGAATTCGTTGCAGGAAAGAGGAAGGAAAGAAAGTTTCTCTCCCTCTGCCTGCTTTGCTCAGAGGACTGGACGAAGTTAGGAAGTTCTCCCTTTCACTGAGAAACGTGCAGGCTGCTGTTGCCTGGGCGCTCTGTTCTTTGCAAAAGAGTCTGCTGTTCCACGCTTTGAACCGTGGAAAGGCGCCGGGCTCTGCTAAGATTTCCCCCGGCGCTTCGTTTGCCCTGGGCCAAAGCGAGCCTTCACAATAGCTGAACGCTAACACTGCATACTCGTTCCACTTCCAGAACAGGGCTACCGCGAGGCAGTTCTCCGGGGGAAAACGGCCCTTCGCGAAGGGCAGATCTGCCGAGCTCACTGCGGGAAAGCGAAAGGAAAGGACGCTTTTCTCCCTCTAACCGCTTTCGTCAGAGGAACGGGGGAAGTCACAGTGTTCTTTCTCTCACTGAGATACACACAATCTGACGTTGCCTCTGAGCTCCGTTGCTGGCAAAGAACTGAAACTGACATACATTCCTGTGGGGAAACACAGGGCTTTGCTAGGATTTCTCTAGGCAGTCTGTTTTCCCTGGGCCTCGCTGTAGCAACACTATCTCGCCAGGGCAACACTGCATGGGATTTCCTCTGCCAGGAGAGAGCTGCTGCTTTGTAGATTGTGCTGGGAAACCTTGCTTCGGCGAGTGCCAATTGACCGCATTCAGGCAGAAAGAAAAGAGAATCGCAAGAGGCCTTTTCTTGCCGGCTGCCCTGCCAAGCCCTTCCAGCTAAAACTGTGCCGTTGCTCCTCTGGAAGGATCCCCGCACCGCGACGTAGTTTTTCAGAAGAAGCCTTGCGTTTGCAAGAGCAAAGGAGGAATTCGTTGCAGGAAAGAGGAAGGAAAGAAAGTTTCTCTCCCTCTGCCTGCTTTGCTCAGAGGACTGGACGAAGTTAGGAAGTTCTCCCTTTCACTGAGAAACGTGCAGGCTGCTGTTGCCTGGGCGGTCTGTTCTTTGCAAAAGAGTCTGCAGTTCCAGGCTTTGAACCGTGGAAAGGCGCCGGGCTCTGCTAAGATTTCCCCCGGCGCTTCGTTTGCCCTGGGCCAAAGCGAGCCTTCACAATAGCTGAACGCTAACACTGCATACTCGTTCCACTTCCAGAACAGGGCTACCGCGAGGCAGTTCTCCGGGGGAAAACGGCCCTTCGCGAAGGGCAGATCTGCCGAGCTCACTGCGGGAAAGCGAAAGCAAAGGACGCTTTTCTCCCTCTAACCGCTTTCGTCAGAGGAACGGGGGAAGTCACAGTGTTCTTTCTCTCACTGAGATACACACAATCTGTCGTTGCCTCTGAGCTCCGTTGCTGGCAAAGAACTGAAACTGACATACATTCCTGTGGGGAAACACAGGGCTTTGCTAGGATTTCTCCAGGCAGTCTCTTTTCCCTGGGCCTCACTGTAGCAACACTATCTCGCCAGGGCAAGACTGCATGGGATTTCCTCTGCCAGGAGAGAGCTGCTGCTTTGTAGATTGTGCTGGGAAACCTTGCTTCGGCAAGTGCCAATTGACCGCATTCAGGCAGAAAGAAAAGAGAATCGCAAGAGGCCTTTTCTCGCCGGCTGCTCTGCCAAGCCCTTCCAGCTAAAACTATGCCGTTGCTCCTCTGGAAGGATCCCTGCACCGCGACGTAGTTTTTCAGAAGAAGCCTTGCGTTTGCAAGAGCAAAGGAGGAATTCGTTGCAGGAAAGAGGAAGGAAAGAAAGTTTCTCTCCCTCTGCCTGCTTTGCTCAGAGGACTGGAGGAAGTTAGGAAGTTCTCCCTTTCACTGAGAAACGTGCAGGCTGCTGTTGCCTGGGCGCTCTGTTCTTTGCAAAAGAGTCTGCAGTTCCACGCTTTGAAGTGTGGAAAGGCGCCGGGCTCTGCTAAGATTTCCCCCGGCGCTTCTTTTGCCCTGGGCCAAAGCGAGCCTTCACAATAGCTGAACGCTAACACTGCATACTCGTTCCACTTCCAGAACAGGGCTACCGCGAGGCAGTTCTCCGGGGGAAAACGGCCCTTCGCGAAGGGCAGATCTGCCGAGCTCACTGCGGGAAAGCGAAAGCAAAGGACGCTTTTCTCCCTCTAACCGCTTTCGTCAGAGGAACGGGGGAAGTCACAGTGTTCTTTCTCTCACTGAGATACACACAATCTGTCGTTGCCTCTGAGCTCCGTTGCTGGCAAAGAACTGAAACTGACATACATTCCTGTGGGGAAACACAGGGCTTTGCTAGGATTTCTCTAGGCAGTCTGTTTTCCCTGGGCCTCGCTGTAGCAACACTATCTCGCCAGGGCAACACTGCATGGGATTTCCTCTGCCAGGAGAGAGCTGCTGCTTTGTAGTTTGTGCTGGGAAACCTTGCTTCGGCGAGTGCCAATTGACCGCATTCAGGCAGAAAGAAAAGAGAATCGCAAGAGGCCTTTTCTCGCCGGCTGCTCTGCGAAGCCCTTCCAGCTAAAACTGTGCCGTTGCTCCTCTGGAAGGATCCCTGCACCGCGACGTAGTTTTTCAGAAGAAGCCTTGCGTTTGCAAGAGCAAAGGAGGAATTCGTTGCAGGAAAGAGGAAGGAAAGAAAGTTTCTCTCCCTCTGCCTGCTTTGCTCAGAGGACTGGATGAAGTTAGGAAGTTCTTCCTTTCACTGAGAAACGTGCAGGCTGCTGTTGCCTGGGCGCTCTGTTCTTTGCAAAAGAGTCTGCAGTTCCAGGCTTTGAACCGTGGAAAGGCGCCGGGCTCTGCTAAGATTTCCCCCGGCGCTTCGTTTGCCCTGGGCCAAAGCGAGCCTCCACAATAGCTGAACGCTAACACTGCATACTCGTTCCACTTCCAGAACAGGGCTACCGCGAGGCAGTTCTCCGGGGGAAAACGGCCCTTCGCGAAGGGCAGATCTGCCGAGCTCACTGCGGGAAAGCGAAAGCAAAGGACGCTTTTCTCCCTCTAACCGCTTTCGTCAGAGGAACGGGGGAAGTCACAGTGTTCTTTCTCTCACTGAGATACACACAATCTGACGTGGCCTCTGAGCTCCGTTGCTGGCAAAGAACTGAAATTGACATACATTCCTGTGGGGAAACACAGGACTTTGCTAGGATTTCTCCAGGCAGTCTCTTCTCCCTGGGCCTCCCTGTAGCAACACTATCTCGCCAGGGCAACACTGCATGGGATTTCCTCTGCCAGGAGAGAGCTGCTGCTTTGTAGATTGTGCTGGGAAACCTTGCTTCGGCGAGTGCCAATTGACCGCATTCAGGCAGAAAGAAAAGAGAATCGCAAGAGGCCTTTTCTTGCCGGCTGCTCTGCCAAGCCCTTCCAGCTAAAACTGTGCCGTTGCTCCTCTGGAAGGATCCCTGCACCGCGACGTAGTTTTTCAGAAGAAGCCTTGCGTTTGCAAGAGCAAAGGAGGAATTCGTTGCAGGAAAGAGGAAGGAAAGAAAGTTTCTCTCCCTCTGCCTGCTTTGCTCAGAGGACTGGACGAAGTTAGGAAGTTCTCCCTTTCACTGAGAAACGTGCAGGCTGCTGTTGCCTGGGCGCTCTGTTCTTTGCAAAAGAGTCTGCAGTTCCACGCTTTGAACCGTGGAAAGGCGCCGGGCTCTGCTAAGATTTCCCCCGGCGCTTCGTTTGCCCTGGGCCAAAGCGAGCCTTCACAATAGCTGAACGCTAACACTGCATACTCGTTCCACTTCCAGAACAGGGCTACCGCGAGGCAGTTCTCCGGGGGAAAACGGCCCTTCGCGAAGGGCAGATCTGCCGAGCTCACTGCGGGAAAGCGAAAGCAAAGGACGCTTTTCTCCCTCTAACCGCTTTCGTCAGAGGAACGGGGGAAGTCACAGTGTTCTTTCTCTCACTGAGATACACACAATCTGTCGTTGCCTCTGAGCTCCGTTGCTGGCAAAGAACTGAAACTGACATACATTCCTGTAGGAAACACAGGGCTTTGCTAGGATTTCTCCAGGCAGTCTCTTTTCCCTGGGCCTCGCTGTAGCAACACTATCTCGCCAGGGCAACACTGCATGGGATTTCCTCTGCCAGGAGAGAGCTGCTGCTTTGTAGATTGTGCTGGGAAACCTTGCTTCGGCAAGTGCCAATTGACCGCATTCAGGCAGAAAGAAAAGAGAATCGCAAGAGGCCTTTTCTCGCCGGCTGCTCTGCCAAGCCCTTCCAGCTAAAACTATGCCGTTGCTCCTCTGGAAGGATCCCTGCACCGCGACGTAGTTTTTCAGAAGAAGCCTTGCGTTTGCAAGAGCAAAGGAGGAATTCGTTGCAGGAAAGAGGAAGGAAAGAAAGTTTCTCTCCCTCTGCCTGCTTTGCTCAAGGACTGGATGAAGTTAGGAAGTTCTTCCTTTCACTGAGAAACGTGCAGGCTGCTGTTGCCTGGGCGCTCTGTTCTTTGCAAAAGAGTCTGCAGTTCCAGGCTTTGAACCGTGGAAAGGCGCCGGGCTCTGCTAAGATTTCCCCCGGCGCTTCGTTTGCCCTGGGCCAAAGCGAGCCTCCACAATAGCTGAACGCTAACACTGCATACTCGTTCCACTTCCAGAACAGGGCTACCGCGAGGCAGTTCTCCGGGGGAAAACGGCCCTTCGCGAAGGGCAGATCTGCCGAGCTCACTGCGGGAAAGCGAAAGCAAAGGACGCTTTTCTCCCTCTAACCGCTTTCGTCAGAGGAACGGGGGAAGTCACAGTGTTCTTTCTCTCACTGAGATACACACAATCTGTCGTTGCCTCTGAGCTCCGTTGCTGGCAAAGAACTGAAACTGACATACATTCCTGTGGGGAAACACAGGGCTTTGCTAGGATTTCTCCAGGCAGTCTCTTTTCCCTGGGCCTCGCCGTAGCAACACTATCTCGCCAGGGCAACACTGCATGGGATTTCCTCTGCCAGGAGAGAGCTGCTGCTTTGTAGATTGTGCTGGGAAACCTTGCTTCGGCAAGTGCCAATTGACCGCATTCAGGCAGAAAGAAAAGAGAATCGCAAGAGGCCTTTTCTCGCCGGCTGCTCTGCCAAGCCCTTCCAGCTAAAACTGTGCCGTTGCTCCTCTGGAAGGATCCCTGCACCGCGACGTAGTTTTTCAGAAGAAGCCTTGCGTTTGCAAGAGCAAAGGAGGAATTCGTTGCAGGAAAGAGGAAGGAAAGAAAGTTTCTCTCCCTCTGCCTGCTTTGCTCAGAGGACTGGACGAAGTTAGGAAGTTCTCCCTTTCACTGAGAAACGTGCAGGCTGCTGTTGCCTGGGCGCTCTGTTCTTTGCAAAAGAGTCTGCTGTTCCACGCTTTGAACCGTGGAAAGGCGCCGGGCTCTGCTAAGATTTCCCCCGGCGCTTCGTTTGCCCTGGGCCAAAGCGAGCCTTCACAATAGCTGAACGCTAACACTGCATACTCGTTCCACTTCCAGAACAGGGCTACCGCGAGGCAGTTCTCCGGGGGAAAACGGCCCTTCGCGAAGGGCAGATCTGCCGAGCTCACTGCGGGAAAGCGAAAGCAAAGGACGCTTTTCTCCCTCTAACCGCTTTCGTCAGAGGAACGGGGGAAGTCACAGTGTTCTTTCTCTCACTGAAATACACACAATCTGACGTTGCCTCTGAGCTCCGTTGCTGGCAAAGAACTGAAACTGACATACATTCCTGTGGGGAAACACAGGGCTTTGCTAGGATTTCTCCAGGCAGTCTCTTTTCCCTGGGCCTCCCTGTAGCAACACTATCTCGCCAGGGCAACACTGCATGGGATTTCCTCTGCCAGGAGAGAGCTGCTGCTTTGTAGATTGTGCTGGGAAACCTTGCTTCGGCGAGTGCCAATTGACCGCATTCAGGCAGAAAGAAAAGAGAATCGCAAGAGGCCTTTTCTTGCCGGCTGCCCTGCCAAGCCCTTCCAGCTAAAACTGTGCCGTTGCTCCTCTGGAAGGATCCCTGCACCGCGACGTAGTTTTTCAGAAGAAGCCTTGCGTTTGCAAGAGCAAAGGAGGAATTCGTTGCAGGAAAGAGGAAGGAAAGAAAGTTTCTCTCCCTCTGCCTGCTTTGCTCAGAGGACTGGATGAAGTTAGGAAGTTCTTCCTTTCACTGAGAAACGTGCAGGCTGCTGTTGCCTGGGCGCTCTGTTCTTTGCAAAAGAGTCTGCAGTTCCAGGCTTTGAACCGTGGAAAGGCGCCGGGCTCTGCTAAGATTTCCCCCGGCGCTTCGTTTGCCCTGGGCCAAAGCGAGCCTCCACAATAGCTGAACGCTAACACTGCATACTCGTTCCACTTCCAGAACAGGGCTACCGCGAGGCAGTTCTCCGGGGGAAAACGGCCCTTCGCGAAGGGCAGATCTGCCGAGCTCACTGCGGGAAAGCGAAAGCAAAGGACGCTTTTCTCCCTCTAACCGCTTTCGTCAGAGGAACGGGGGAAGTCACAGTGTTCTTTCTCTCACTGAAATACACACAATCTGACGTTGCCTCTGAGCTCCGTTGCTGGCAAAGAACTGAAACTGACATACATTCCTGTGGGGAAACACAGGGCTTTGCTAGGATTTCTCCAGGCAGTCTCTTTTCCCTGGGCCTCCCTGTAGCAACACTATCTCGCCAGGGCAACACTGCATGGGATTTCCTCTGCCAGGAGAGAGCTGCTGCTTTGTAGATTGTGCTGGGAAACCTTGCTTCGGCGAGTGCCAATTGACCGCATTCAGGCAGAAAGAAAAGAGAATCGCAAGAGGCCTTTTCTTGCCGGCTGCCCTGCCAAGCCCTTCCAGCTAAAACTGTGCCGTTGCTCCTCTGGAAGGATCCCTGCACCGCGACGTAGTTTTTCAGAAGAAGCCTTGCGTTTGCAAGAGCAAAGGAGGAATTCGTTGCAGGAAAGAGGAAGGAAAGAAAGTTTCTCTCCCTCTGCCTGCTTTGCTCAGAGGACTGGATGAAGTTAGGAAGTTCTTCCTTTCACTGAGAAACGTGCAGGCTGCTGTTGCCTGGGCGCTCTGTTCTTTGCAAAAGAGTCTGCAGTTCCAGGCTTTGAACCGTGGAAAGGCGCCGGGCTCTGCTAAGATTTCCCCCGGCGCTTCGTTTGCCCTGGGCCAAAGCGAGCCTCCACAATAGCTGAACGCTAACACTGCATACTCGTTCCACTTCCAGAACAGGGCTACCGCGAGGCAGTTCTCCGGGGGAAAACGGCCCTTCGCGAAGGGCAGATCTGCCGAGCTCACTGCGGGAAAGCGAAAGCAAAGGACGCTTTTCTCCCTCTAACCGCTTTCGTCAGAGGAACGGGGGAAGTCACAGTGTTCTTTCTCTCACTGAGATACACACAATCTGTCGTTGCCTCTGAGCTCCGTTGCTGGCAAAGAACTGAAACTGACATACATTCCTGTGGGGAAACACAGGGCTTTGCTAGGATTTCTCCAGGCAGTCTCTTTTCCCTGGGCCTCGCCGTAGCAACACTATCTCGCCAGGGCAACACTGCATGGGATTTCCTCTGCCAGGAGAGAGCTGCTGCTTTGTAGATTGTGCTGGGAAACCTTGCTTCGGCAAGTGCCAATTGACCGCATTCAGGCAGAAAGAAAAGAGAATCGCAAGAGGCCTTTTCTCGCCGGCTGCTCTGCCAAGCCCTTCCAGCTAAAACTGTGCCGTTGCTCCTCTGGAAGGATCCCTGCACCGCGACGTAGTTTTTCAGAAGAAGCCTTGCGTTTGCAAGAGCAAAGGAGGAATTCGTTGCAGGAAAGAGGAAGGAAAGAAAGTTTCTCTCCCTCTGCCTGCTTTGCTCAGAGGACTGGACGAAGTTAGGAAGTTCTCCCTTTCACTGAGAAACGTGCAGGCTGCTGTTGCCTGGGCGCTCTGTTCTTTGCAAAAGAGTCTGCAGTTCCAGGCTTTGAACCGTGGAAAGGCGCCGGGCTCTGCTAAGATTTCCCCCGGCGCTTCGTTTGCCCTGGGCCAAAGCGAGCCTTCACAATAGCTGAACGCTAACACTGCATACTCGTTCCACTTCCAGAACAGGGCTACCGCGAGGCAGTTCTCCGGGGGAAAACGGCCCTTCGCGAAGGGCAGATCTGCCGAGCTCACTGCGGGAAAGCGAAAGCAAAGGACGCTTTTCTCCCTCTAACCGCTTTCGTCAGAGGAACGGGGGAAGTCACAGTGTTCTTTCTCTCACTGAGATACACACAATCTGTCGTTGCCTCTGAGCTCCGTTGCTGGCAAAGAACTGAAACTGACATACATTCCTGTGGGGAAACACAGGGCTTTGCTAGGATTTCTCCAGGCAGTCTCTTTTCCCTGGGCCTCGCCGTAGCAACACTATCTCGCCAGGGCAACACTGCATGGGATTTCCTCTGCCAGGAGAGAGCTGCTGCTTTGTAGATTGTGCTGGGAAACCTTGCTTCGGCAAGTGCCAATTGACCGCATTCAGGCAGAAAGAAAAGAGAATCGCAAGAGGCCTTTTCTCGCCGGCTGCTCTGCCAAGCCCTTCCAGCTAAAACTATGCCGTTGCTCCTCTGGAAGGATCCCTGCACCGCGACGTAGTTTTTCAGAAGAAGCCTTGCGTTTGCAAGAGCAAAGGAGGAATTCGTTGCAGGAAAGAGGAAGGAAAGAAAGTTTCTCTCCCTCTGCCTGCTTTGCTCAGAGGACTGGACGAAGTTAGGAAGTTCTCCCTTTCACTGAGAAACGTGCAGGCTGCTGTTGCCTGGGCGCTCTGTTCTTTGCAAAAGAGTCTGCAGTTCCAGGCTTTGAACCGTGGAAAGGCGCCGGGCTCTGCTAAGATTTCCCCCGGCGCTTCGTTTGCCCTGGGCCAAAGCGAGCCTCCACAATAGCTGAACGCTAACACTGCATACTCGTTCCACTTCCAGAACAGGGCTACCGCGAGGCAGTTCTCCGGGGGAAAACGGCCCTTCGCGAAGGGCAGATCTGCCGAGCTCACTGCGGGAAAGCGAAAGCAAAGGACGCTTTTCTCCCTCTAACCGCTTTCGTCAGAGGAACGGGGTAAGTCACAGTGTTCTTTCTCTCACTGAGATACACACAATCTGTCGTTGCCTCTGAGCTCCGTTGCTGGCAAAGAACTGAAACTGACATACATTCCTGTGGGGAAACACAGGGCTTTGCTAGGATTTCTCCAGGCAGTCTCTTTTCCCTGGGCCTCGCCGTAGCAACACTATCTCGCCAGGGCAACACTGCATGGGATTTCCTCTGCCAGGAGAGAGCTGCTGCTTTGTAGATTGTGCTGGGAAACCTTGCTTCGGCAAGTGCCAATTGACCGCATTCAGGCAGAAAGAAAAGAGAATCGCAAGAGGCCTTTTCTCGCCGGCTGCTCTGCCAAGCCCTTCCAGCTAAAACTGTGCCGTTGCTCCTCTGGAAGGATCCCTGCACCGCGACGTAGTTTTTCAGAAGAAGCCTTGCGTTTGCAAGAGCAAAGGAGGAATTCGTTGCAGGAAAGAGGAAGGAAAGAAAGTTTCTCTCCCTCTGCCTGCTTTGCTCAGAGGACTGGACGAAGTTAGGAAGTTCTCCCTTTCACTGAGAAACGTGCAGGCTGCTGTTGCCTGGGCGCTCTGTTCTTTGCAAAAGAGTCTGCTGTTCCACGCTTTGAACCGTGGAAAGGCGCCGGGCTCTGCTAAGATTTCCCCCGGCGCTTCGTTTGCCCTGGGCCAAAGCGAGCCTTCACAATAGCTGAACGCTAACACTGCATACTCGTTCCACTTCCAGAACGGGGCTACCGCGAGGCAGTTCTCCGGGGGAAAACGGCCCTTCGCGAAGGGCAGATCTGCCGAGCTCACTGCGGGAAAGCGAAAGCAAAGGACGCTTTTCTCCCTCTAACCGCTTTCGTCAGAGGAACGGGGGAAGTCACAGTGTTCTTTCTCTCAGTGAAATACACACAATCTGACGTTGCCTCTGAGCTCCGTTGCTGGCAAAGAACTGAAACTGACATACATTCCTGTGGGGAAACACAGGGCTTTGCTAGGATTTCTCCAGGCAGTCTCTTTTCCCTGGGCCTCCCTGTAGCAACACTATCTCGCCAGGGCAACACTGCATGGGATTTCCTCTGCCAGGAGAGAGCTGCTGCTTTGTAGATTGTGCTGGGAAACCTTGCTTCGGCGAGTGCCAATTGACCGCATTCAGGCAGAAAGAAAAGAGAATCGCAAGAGGCCTTTTCTTGCCGGCTGCCCTGCCAAGCCCTTCCAGCTAAAACTGTGCCGTTGCTCCTCTGGAAGGATCCCTGCACCGCGACGTAGTTTTTCAGAAGAAGCCTTGCGTTTGCAAGAGCAAAGGAGGAATTCGTTGCAGGAAAGAGGAAGGAAAGAAAGTTTCTCTCCCTCTGCCTGCTTTGCTCAGAGGACTGGATGAAGTTAGGAAGTTCTTCCTTTCACTGAGAAACGTGCAGGCTGCTGTTGCCTGGGCGCTCTGTTCTTTGCAAAAGAGTCTGCAGTTCCAGGCTTTGAACCGTGGAAAGGCGCCGGGCTCTGCTAAGATTTCACCCGGCGCTTCGTTTGCCCTGGGCCAAAGCGAGCCTTCACAATAGCTGAACGCTAACACTGCATACTCGTTCCACTTCCAGAACAGGGCTACCGCGAGGCAGTTCTCCGGGGGAAAACGGCCCTTCGCGAAGGGCAGATCTGCCGAGCTCACTGCGGGAAAGCGAAAGCAAAGGACGCTTTTCTCCCTCTAACCGCTTTCGTCAGAGGAACGGGGGAAGTCACAGTGTTCTTTCTCTCACTGAAATACACACAATCTGACGTTGCCTCTGAGCTCCGTTGCTGGCAAAGAACTGAAACTGACATACATTCCTGTGGGGAAACACAGGGCTTTGCTAGGATTTCTCCAGGCAGTCTCTTTTCCCTGGGCCTCCCTGTAGCAACACTATCTCGCCAGGGCAACACTGCATGGGATTTCCTCTGCCAGGAGAGAGCTGCTGCTTTGTAGATTGTGCTGCGAAACCTTGCTTCGGCGAGTGCCAATTGACCGCATTCAGGCAGAAAGAAAAGAGAATCGCAAGAGGCCTTTTCTTGCCGGCTGCCCTGCCAAGCCCTTCCAGCTAAAACTGTGCCGTTGCTCCTCTGGAAGGATCCCTGCACCGCGACGTAGTTTTTCAGAAGAAGCCTTGCGTTTGCAAGAGCAAAGGAGGAATTCGTTGCAGGAAAGAGGAAGGAAAGAAAGTTTCTCTCCCTCTGCCTGCTTTGCTCAGAGGACTGGATGAAGTTAGGAAGTTCTTCCTTTCACTGAGAAACGTGCAGGCTGCTGTTGCCTGGGCGCTCTGTTCTTTGCAAAAGAGTCTGCAGTTCCAGGCTTTGAACCGTGGAAAGGCGCCGGGCTCTGCTAAGATTTCCCCCGGCGCTTCGTTTGCCCTGGGCCAAAGCGAGCCTCCACAATAGCTGAACGCTAACACTGCATACTCGTTCCACTTCCAGAACAGGGCTACCGCGAGGCAGTTCTCCGGGGGAAAACGGCCCTTCGCGAAGGGCAGATCTGCCGAGCTCACTGCGGGAAAGCGAAAGCAAAGGACGCTTTTCTCCCTCTAACCGCTTTCGTCAGAGGAACGGGGGAAGTCACAGTGTTCTTTCTCTCACTGAGATACACACAATCTGACGTTGCCTCTGAGCTCCGTTGCTGGCAAAGAACTGAAATTGACATACATTCCTGTGGGGAAACACAGGGCTTTGCTAGGATTTCTCCAGGCAGTCTCTTTTCCCTGGGCCTCCCTGTAGCAACACTATCTCGCCAGGGCAACACTGCATGGGATTTCCTCTGCCAGGAGAGAGCTGCTGCTTTGTAGATTGTGCTGGGAAACCTTGCTTCGGCAAGTGCCAATTGACCGCATTCAGGCAGAAAGAAAAGAGAATCGCAAGAGGCCTTTTCTCGCCGGCTGCTCTGCCAAGCCCTTCCAGCTAAAACTGTGCCGTTGCTCCTCTGGAAGGATCCCTGCACCGCGACGTAGTTTTTCAGAAGAAGCCTTGCGTTTGCAAGAGCAAAGGAGGAATTCGTTGCAGGAAAGAGGAAGGAAAGAAAGTTTCTCTCCCTCTGCCTGCTTTGCTCAGAGGACTGGACGAAGTTAGGAAGTTCTCCCTTTCACTGAGAAACGTGCAGGCTGCTGTTGCCTGGGCGCTCTGTTCTTTGCAAAAGAGTCTGCAGTTCCAGGCTTTGAACCGTGGAAAGGCGCCGGGCTCTGCTAAGATTTCCCCCGGCGCTTCGTTTGCCCTGGGCCAAAGCGAGCCTTCACAATAGCTGAACGCTAACACTGCATACTCGTTCCACTTCCAGAACAGGGCTACCGCGAGGCAGTTCTCCGGGGGAAAACGGCCCTTCGCGAAGGGCAGATCTGCCGAGCTCACTGCGGGAAAGCGAAAGCAAAGGACGCTTTTCTCCCTCTAACCGCTTTCGTCAGAGGAACGGGGGAAGTCACAGTGTTCTTTCTCTCACTGAGATACACACAATCTGTCGTTGCCTCTGAGCTCCGTTGCTGGCAAAGAACTGAAACTGACATACATTCCTGTGGGGAAACACAGGGCTTTGCTAGGATTTCTCCAGGCAGTCTCTTTTCCCTGGGCCTCGCCGTAGCAACACTATCTCGCCAGGGCAACACTGCATGGGATTTCCTCTGCCAGGAGAGAGCTGCTGCTTTGTAGATTGTGCTGGGAAACCTTGCTTCGGCAAGTGCCAATTGACCGCATTCAGGCAGAAAGAAAAGAGAATCGCAAGAGGCCTTTTCTCGCCGGCTGCTCTGCCAAGCCCTTCCAGCTAAAACTATGCCGTTGCTCCTCTGGAAGGATCCCTGCACCGCGACGTAGTTTTTCAGAAGAAGCCTTGCGTTTGCAAGAGCAAAGGAGGAATTCGTTGCAGGAAAGAGGAAGGAAAGAAAGTTTCTCTCCCTCTGCCTGCTTTGCTCAGAGGACTGGACGAAGTTAGGAAGTTCTCCCTTTCACTGAGAAACGTGCAGGCTGCTGTTGCCTGGGCGCTCTGTTCTTTGCAAAAGAGTCTGCTGTTCCACGCTTTGAACCGTGGAAAGGCGCCGGGCTCTGCTAAGATTTCCCCCGGCGCTTCGTTTGCCCTGGGCCAAAGCGAGCCTTCACAATAGCTGAACGCTAACACTGCATACTCGTTCCACTTCCAGAACAGGGCTACCGCGAGGCAGTTCTCCGGGGGAAAACGGCCCTTCGCGAAGGGCAGATCTGCCGAGCTCACTGCGGGAAAGCGAAAGCAAAGGACGCTTTTCTCCCTCTAACCGCTTTCGTCAGAGGAACGGGGGAAGTGACAGTGTTCTTTCTCTCACTGAGATACACACAATCTGACGTTGCCTCTGAGCTCCGTTGCTGGCAAAAAACTGAAACTGACATACATTCCTGTGGGGAAACACAGGGCTTTGCTAGGATTTCTCTAGGCAGTCTGTTTTCCCTGGGCCTCGCCGTAGCAACACTATCTCGCCAGGGCAACACTGCATGGGATTTCCTCTGCCAGGAGAGAGCTGCTGCTTTGTAGATTGTGCTGGGAAACCTTGCTTCGGCGAGTGCCAATTGACCGCATTCAGGCAGAAAGAAAAGAGAATCGCAAGAGGCCTTTTCTTGCCGGCTGCCCTGCCAAGCCCTTCCAGCTAAAACTGTGCCGTTGCTCCTCTGGAAGGATCCCTGCACCGCGACGTAGTTTTTCAGAAGAAGCCTTGCGTTTGCAAGAGCAAAGGAGGAATTCGTTGCAGGAAAGAGGAAGGAAAGAAAGTTTCTCTCCCTCTGCCTGCTTTGCTCAGAGGACTGGATGAAGTTAGGAAGTTCTTCCTTTCACTGAGAAACGTGCAGGCTGCTGTTGCCTGGGCGCTCTGTTCTTTGCAAAAGAGTCTGCAGTTCCAGGCTTTGAACCGTGGAAAGGCGCCGGGCTCTGCTAAGATTTCACCCGGCGCTTCGTTTGCCCTGGGCCAAAGCGAGCCTTCACAATAGCTGAACGCTAACACTGCATACTCGTTCCACTTCCAGAACAGGGCTACCGCGAGGCAGTTCTCCGGGGGAAAACGGCCCTTCGCGAAGGGCAGATCTGCCGAGCTCACTGCGGGAAAGCGAAAGCAAAGGACGCTTTTCTCCCTCTAACCGCTTTCGTCAGAGGAACGGGGGAAGTCACAGTGTTCTTTCTCTCACTGAAATACACACAATCTGACGTTGCCTCTGAGCTCCGTTGCTGGCAAAGAACTGAAACTGACATACATTCCTGTGGGGAAACACAGGGCTTTGCTAGGATTTCTCCAGGCAGTCTCTTTTCCCTGGGCCTCCCTGTAGCAACACTATCTCGCCAGGGCAACACTGCATGGGATTTCCTCTGCCAGGAGAGAGCTGCTGCTTTGTAGATTGTGCTGCGAAACCTTGCTTCGGCGAGTGCCAATTGACCGCATTCAGGCAGAAAGAAAAGAGAATCGCAAGAGGCCTTTTCTTGCCGGCTGCCCTGCCAAGCCCTTCCAGCTAAAACTGTGCCGTTGCTCCTCTGGAAGGATCCCTGCACCGCGACGTAGTTTTTCAGAAGAAGCCTTGCGTTTGCAAGAGCAAAGGAGGAATTCGTTGCAGGAAAGAGGAAGGAAAGAAAGTTTCTCTCCCTCTGCCTGCTTTGCTCAGAGGACTGGATGAAGTTAGGAAGTTCTTCCTTTCACTGAGAAACGTGCAGGCTGCTGTTGCCTGGGCGCTCTGTTCTTTGCAAAAGAGTCTGCAGTTCCAGGCTTTGAACCGTGGAAAGGCGCCGGGCTCTGCTAAGATTTCCCCCGGCGCTTCGTTTGCCCTGGGCCAAAGCGAGCCTCCACAATAGCTGAACGCTAACACTGCATACTCGTTCCACTTCCAGAACAGGGCTACCGCGAGGCAGTTCTCCGGGGGAAAACGGCCCTTCGCGAAGGGCAGATCTGCCGAGCTCACTGCGGGAAAGCGAAAGCAAAGGACGCTTTTCTCCCTCTAACCGCTTTCGTCAGAGGAACGGGGGAAGTCACAGTGTTCTTTCTCTCACTGAGATACACACAATCTGACGTTGCCTCTGAGCTCCGTTGCTGGCAAAGAACTGAAATTGACATACATTCCTGTGGGGAAACACAGGGCTTTGCTAGGATTTCTCCAGGCAGTCTCTTTTCCCTGGGCCTCCCTGTAGCAACACTATCTCGCCAGGGCAACACTGCATGGGATTTCCTCTGCCAGGAGAGAGCTGCTGCTTTGTAGATTGTGCTGGGAAACCTTGCTTCGGCAAGTGCCAATTGACCGCATTCAGGCAGAAAGAAAAGAGAATCGCAAGAGGCCTTTTCTCGCCGGCTGCTCTGCCAAGCCCTTCCAGCTAAAACTGTGCCGTTGCTCCTCTGGAAGGATCCCTGCACCGCGACGTAGTTTTTCAGAAGAAGCCTTGCGTTTGCAAGAGCAAAGGAGGAATTCGTTGCAGGAAAGAGGAAGGAAAGAAAGTTTCTCTCCCTCTGCCTGCTTTGCTCAGAGGACTGGACGAAGTTAGGAAGTTCTCCCTTTCACTGAGAAACGTGCAGGCTGCTGTTGCCTGGGCGCTCTGTTCTTTGCAAAAGAGTCTGCAGTTCCAGGCTTTGAACCGTGGAAAGGCGCCGGGCTCTGCTAAGATTTCCCCCGGCGCTTCGTTTGCCCTGGGCCAAAGCGAGCCTTCACAATAGCTGAACGCTAACACTGCATACTCGTTCCACTTCCAGAACAGGGCTACCGCGAGGCAGTTCTCCGGGGGAAAACGGCCCTTCGCGAAGGGCAGATCTGCCGAGCTCACTGCGGGAAAGCGAAAGCAAAGGACGCTTTTCTCCCTCTAACCGCTTTCGTCAGAGGAACGGGGGAAGTCACAGTGTTCTTTCTCTCACTGAGATACACACAATCTGTCGTTGCCTCTGAGCTCCGTTGCTGGCAAAGAACTGAAACTGACATACATTCCTGTGGGGAAACACAGGGCTTTGCTAGGATTTCTCCAGGCAGTCTCTTTTCCCTGGGCCTCGCCGTAGCAACACTATCTCGCCAGGGCAACACTGCATGGGATTTCCTCTGCCAGGAGAGAGCTGCTGCTTTGTAGATTGTGCTGGGAAACCTTGCTTCGGCAAGTGCCAATTGACCGCATTCAGGCAGAAAGAAAAGAGAATCGCAAGAGGCCTTTTCTCGCCGGCTGCTCTGCCAAGCCCTTCCAGCTAAAACTATGCCGTTGCTCCTCTGGAAGGATCCCTGCACCGCGACGTAGTTTTTCAGAAGAAGCCTTGCGTTTGCAAGAGCAAAGGAGGAATTCGTTGCAGGAAAGAGGAAGGAAAGAAAGTTTCTCTCCCTCTGCCTGCTTTGCTCAGAGGACTGGACGAAGTTAGGAAGTTCTCCCTTTCACTGAGAAACGTGCAGGCTGCTGTTGCCTGGGCGCTCTGTTCTTTGCAAAAGAGTCTGCTGTTCCACGCTTTGAACCGTGGAAAGGCGCCGGGCTCTGCTAAGATTTCCCCCGGCGCTTCGTTTGCCCTGGGCCAAAGCGAGCCTTCACAATAGCTGAACGCTAACACTGCATACTCGTTCCACTTCCAGAACAGGGCTACCGCGAGGCAGTTCTCCGGGGGAAAACGGCCCTTCGCGAAGGGCAGATCTGCCGAGCTCACTGCGGGAAAGCGAAAGCAAAGGACGCTTTTCTCCCTCTAACCGCTTTCGTCAGAGGAACGGGGGAAGTGACAGTGTTCTTTCTCTCACTGAGATACACACAATCTGACGTTGCCTCTGAGCTCCGTTGCTGGCAAAAAACTGAAACTGACATACATTCCTGTGGGGAAACACAGGGCTTTGCTAGGATTTCTCTAGGCAGTCTGTTTTCCCTGGGCCTCGCCGTAGCAACACTATCTCGCCAGGGCAACACTGCATGGGATTTCCTCTGCCAGGAGAGAGCTGCTGCTTTGTAGATTGTGCTGGGAAACCTTGCTTCGGCGAGTGCCAATTGACCGCATTCAGGCAGAAAGAAAAGAGAATCGCAAGAGGCCTTTTCTTGCCGGCTGCTCTGCGAAGCCCTTCCAGCTAAAACTGTGCCGTTGCTCCTCTGGAAGGATCCCTGCACCGCGACGTAGTTTTTCAGAAGAAGCCTTGCCTTTGCAAGAGCAAAGGAGGAATTCGTTGCAGGAAAGAGGAAGGAAAGAAAGTTTCTCTCCCTCTGCCTGCTTTGCTCAGAGGACTGGACGAAGTTAGGAAGTTCTCCCTTTCACTGAGAAACGTGCAGGCTGCTGTTGCCTGGGCGCTCTGTTTTTTGCAAAAGAGTCTGCAGTTCCACGCTTTGAACTGTGGAAAGGCGCCGGGCTCTGCTAAGATTTCCCCCGGCGCTTCGTTTGCCCTGGGCCAAAGCGAGCCTTCACAATAGCTGAACGCTAACACTGCATACTCGTTCCACTTCCAGAACAGGGCTACCGCGAGGCAGTTCTCCGGGGGAAAACGGCCCTTCGCGAAGGGCAGATCTGCCGAGCTCACTGCGGGAAAGCGAAAGCAAAGGACGCTTTTCTCCCTCTAACCGCTTTCGTCAGAGGAACGGGGGAAGTCACAGTGTTCTTTCTCTCACTGAGATACACACAATCTGTCGTTGCCTCTGAGCTCCGTTGCTGGCAAAGAACTGAAACTGACATACATTCCTGTAGGAAACACAGGGCTTTGCTAGGATTTCTCCAGGCAGTCTCTTTTCCCTGGGCCTCACTGTAGCAACACTATCTCGCCAGGGCAACACTGCATGAGATTTCCTCTGCCAGGAGAGAGCTGCTGCTTTGTAGATTGTGCTGGGAAACCTTGCTTCGGCAAGTGCCAATTGACTGCATTCAGGCAGAAAGAAAAGAGAATCGCAAGAGGCCTATTCTCGCCGGCTGCTCTGCCAAGCCCTTCCAGCTAAAACTATGCCGTTGCTCCTCTGGAAGGATCCCTGCACCGCGACGTAGTTTTTCAGAAGAAGCCTTGCGTTTGCAAGAGCAAAGGAGGAATTCATTGCAGGAAAGAGGAAGGAAAGAAAGTTTCTCTCCCTCTGCCTGCTTTGCTCAGAGGACTGGATGAAGTTAGGAAGTTCTCCCTTTCACTGAGAAACGTGCAGGCTGCTGTTGCCTGGGCGGTCTGTTCTTTGCAAAAGAGTCTGCAGTTCCAGGCTTTGAACCGTGGAAAGGCGCCGGGCTCTGCTAAGATTTCCCCCGGCGCTTCGTTTGCCCTGGGCCAAAGCGAGCCTCCACAATAGCTGAACGCTAACACTGCATACTCGTTCCACTTCCAGAACAGGGCTACCGCGAGGCAGTTCTCCGGGGGAAAACGGCCCTTCGCGAAGGGCAGATCTGCCGAGCTCACTGCGGGAAAGCGAAAGCAAAGGACGCTTTTCTCCCTCTAACCGCTTTCGTCAGAGGAACGGGGGAAGTCACAGTGTTCTTTCTCTCACTGAGATACACACAATCTGACGTTGCCTCTGAGCTCCGTTGCTGGCAAAGAACTGAAATTGACATACATTCCTGTGGGGAAACACAGGACTTTGCTAGGATTTCTCCAGGCTTTCTCTTCTCCCTGGGCCTCCCTGTAGCAACACTATCTCGCCAGGGCAACACTGCATGGGATTTCCTCTGCCAGGAGAGAGCTGCTGCTTTGTAGATTGTGCTGGGAAACCTTGCTTCGGCGAGTGCCAATTGACCGCATTCAGGCATAAAGAAAAGAGAATCGCAAGAGGCCTTTTCTTGCCGGCTGCTCTGCCAAGCCCTTCCAGCTAAAACTGTGCCGTTGCTCCTCTGGAAGGATCCCTGCACCGCGACGTAGTTTTTCAGAAGAAGCCTTGCGTTTGCAAGAGCAAAGGAGGAATTCGTTGCAGGAAAGAGGAAGGAAAGAAAGTTTCTCTCCCTCTGCCTGCTTTGCTCAGAGGACTGGACGAAGTTAGGAAGTTCTCCCTTTCACTGAGAAACGTGCAGGCTGCTGTTGCCTGGGCGCTCTGTTCTTTGCAAAAGAGTCTGCAGTTCCACGCTTTGAACCGTGGAAAGGCGCCGGGCTCTGCTAAGATTTCCCCCGGCGCTTCGTTTGCCCTGGGCCAAAGCGAGCCTTCACAATAGCTGAACGCTAACACTGCATACTCGTTCCACTTCCAGAACAGGGCTACCGCGAGGCAGTTCTCCGGGGGAAAACGGCCCTTCGCGAAGGGCAGATCTGCCGAGCTCACTGCGGGAAAGCGAAAGCAAAGGACGCTTTTCTCCCTCTAACCGCTTTCGTCAGAGGAACGGGGGAAGTCACAGTGTTCTTTCTCTCACTGAGATACACACAATCTGTCGTTGCCTCTGAGCTCCGTTGCTGGCAAAGAACTGAAACTGACATACATTCCTGTGGGGAAACACAGGGCTTTGCTAGGATTTCTCCAGGCAGTCTCTTTTCCCTGGGCCTCGCCGTAGCAACACTATCTCGCCAGGGCAACACTGCATGGGATTTCCTCTGCCAGGAGAGAGCTGCTGCTTTGTAGATTGTGCTGGGAAACCTTGCTTCGGCAAGTGCCAATTGACCGCATTCAGGCAGAAAGAAAAGAGAATCGCAAGAGGCCTTTTCTTGCCGGCTGCTCTGCCAAGCCCTTCCAGCTAAAACTGTGCCGTTGCTCCTCTGGAAGGATCCCTGCACCGCGACGTAGTTTTTCAGAAGAAGCCTTGCGTTTGCAAGAGCAAAGGAGGAATTCGTTGCAGGAAAGAGGAAGGAAAGAAAGTTTCTCTCCCTCTGCCTGCTTTGCTCAGAGGACTGGACGAAGTTAGGAAGTTCTCCCTTTCACTGAGAAACGTGCAGGCTGCTGTTGCCTGGGCGCTCTGTTCTTTGCAAAAGAGTCTGCAGTTCCACGCTTTGAACTGTGGAAAGGCGCCGGGCTCTGCTAAGATTTCCCCCGGCGCTTCGTTTGCCCTGGGCCAAAGCGAGCCTTCACAATAGCTGAACGCTAACACTGCATACTCGTTCCACTTCCAGAACAGGGCTACCGCGAGGCAGTTCTCCGGGGGAAAACGGCCCTTCGCGAAGGGCAGATCTGCCGAGCTCACTGCGGGAAAGCGAAAGCAAAGGACGCTTTTCTCCCTCTAACCGCTTTCGTCAGAGGAACGGGGGAAGTCACAGTGTTCTTTCTCTCACTGAGATACACACAATCTGTCGTTGCCTCTGAGCTCCGTTGCTGGCAAAGAACTGAAACTGACATACATTCCTGTGGGGAAACACAGGGCTTTGCTAGGATTTCTCCAGGCAGTCTCTTTTCCCTGGGCCTCCCTGTAGCAACACTATCTCGCCAGGGCAAGACTGCATGGGATTTCCTCTGCCAGGAGAGAGCTGCTGCTTTGTAGATTGTGCTGGGAAACCTTGCTTCGGCAAGTGCCAATTGACCTCATTCAGGCAGAAAGAAAAGAGAATCGCAAGAGGCCTTTTCTCGCCGGCTGCTCTGCCAAGCCCTTCCAGCTAAAACTATGCCGTTGCTCCTCTGGAAGGATCCCTGCACCGCGACGTAGTTTTTCAGAAGAAGCCTTGCGTTTGCAAGAGCAAAGGAGGAATTCGTTGCAGGAAAGAGGAAGGAAAGAAAGTTTCTCTCCCTCTGCCTGCTTTGCTCAGAGGACTGGACGAAGTTAGGAAGTTCTCCCTTTCACTGAGAAACGTGCAGGCTGCTGTTGCCTGGGCGCTCTGTTCTTTGCAAAAGAGTCTGCTGTTCCACGCTTTGAACCGTGGAAAGGCGCCGGGCTCTGCTAAGATTTCCCCCGGCGCTTCGTTTGCCCTGGGCCAAAGCGAGCCTTCACAATAGCTGAACGCTAACACTGCATACTCGTTCCACTTCCAGAACAGGGCTACCGCGAGGCAGTTCTCCGGGGGAAAACGGCCCTTCGCGAAGGGCAGATCTGCCGAGCTCACTGCGGGAAAGCGAAAGCAAAGGACGCTTTTCTCCCTCTAACCGCTTTCGTCAGAGGAACGGGGGAAGTCACAGTGTTCTTTCTCTCACTGAGATACACACAATCTGACGTTGCCTCTGAGCTCCGTTGCTGGCAAAGAACTGAAACTGACATACATTCCTGTGGGGAAACACAGGGCTTTGCTAGGATTTCTCCAGGCAGTCTCTTTTCCCTGGGCCTCCCTGTAGCAACACTATCTCGCCAGGGCAAGACTGCATGGGATTTCCTCTGCCAGGAGAGAGCTGCTGCTTTGTAGATTGTGCTGGGAAACCTTGCTTCGGCAAGTGCCAATTGACCGCATTCAGGCAGAAAGAAAAGAGAATCGCAAGAGGCCTTTTCTCGCCGGCTGCTCTGCCAAGCCCTTCCAGCTAAAACTATGCCGTTGCTCCTCTGGAAGGATCCCTGCACCGCGACGTAGTTTTTCAGAAGAAGCCTTGCGTTTGCAAGAGCAAAGGAGGAATTCGTTGCAGGAAAGAGGAAGGAAAGAAAGTTTCTCTCCCTCTGCCTGCTTTGCTCAGAGGACTGGACGAAGTTAGGAAGTTCTCCCTTTCACTGAGAAACGTGCAGGCTGCTGTTGCCTGGGCGCTCTGTTCTTTGCAAAAGAGTCTGCTGTTCCACGCTTTGAACCGTGGAAAGGCGCCGGGCTCTGCTAAGATTTCCCCCGGCGCTTCGTTTGCCCTGGGCCAAAGCGAGCCTTCACAATAGCTGAACGCTAACACTGCATACTCGTTCCACTTCCAGAACAGGGCTACCGCGAGGCAGTTCTCCGGGGGAAAACGGCCCTTCGCGAAGGGCAGATCTGCCGAGCTCACTGCGGGAAAGCGAAAGCAAAGGACGCTTTTCTCCCTCTAACCGCTTTCGTCAGAGGAACGGGGGAAGTCACAGTGTTCTTTCTCTCACTGAGATACACACAATCTGTCGTTGCCTCTGAGCTCCGTTGCTGGCAAAGAACTGAAACTGACATACATTCCTGTGGGGAAACACAGGGCTTTGCTAGGATTTCTCCAGGCAGTCTCTTTTCCCTGGGCCTCGCCGTAGCAACACTATCTCGCCAGGGCAACACTGCATGGGATTTCCTCTGCCAGGAGAGAGCTGCTGCTTTGTAGATTGTGCTGGGAAACCTTGCTTCGGCAAGTGCCAATTGACCGCATTCAGGCAGAAAGAAAAGAGAATCGCAAGAGGCCTTTTCTCGCCGGCTGCTCTGCGAAGCCCTTCCAGCTAAAACTGTGCCGTTGCTCCTCTGGAAGGATCCCTGCACCGCGACGTAGTTTTTCAGAAGAAGCCTTGCCTTTGCAAGAGCAAAGGAGGAATTCGTTGCAGGAAAGAGGAAGGAAAGAAAGTTTCTCTCCCTCTGCCTGCTTTGCTCAGAGGACTGGACGAAGTTAGGAAGTTCTCCCTTTCACTGAGAAACGTGCAGGCTGCTGTTGCCTGGGCGCTCTGTTTTTTGCAAAAGAGTCTGCAGTTCCACGCTTTGAACTGTGGAAAGGCGCCGGGCTCTGCTAAGATTTCCCCCGGCGCTTCGTTTGCCCTGGGCCAAAGCGAGCCTTCACAATAGCTGAACGCTAACACTGCATACTCGTTCCACTTCCAGAACAGGGCTACCGCGAGGCAGTTCTCCGGGGGAAAACGGCCCTTCGCGAAGGGCAGATCTGCCGAGCTCACTGCGGGAAAGCGAAAGCAAAGGACGCTTTTCTCCCTCTAACCGCTTTCGTCAGAGGAACGGGGGAAGTCACAGTGTTCTTTCTCTCACTGAGATACACACAATCTGTCGTTGCCTCTGAGCTCCGTTGCTGGCAAAGAACTGAAACTGACATACATTCCTGTAGGAAACACAGGGCTTTGCTAGGATTTCTCCAGGCAGTCTCTTTTCCCTGGGCCTCACTGTAGCAACACTATCTCGCCAGGGCAACACTGCATGAGATTTCCTCTGCCAGGAGAGAGCTGCTGCTTTGTAGATTGTGCTGGGAAACCTTGCTTCGGCAAGTGCCAATTGACTGCATTCAGGCAGAAAGAAAAGAGAATCGCAAGAGGCCTATTCTCGCCGGCTGCTCTGCCAAGCCCTTCCAGCTAAAACTATGCCGTTGCTCCTCTGGAAGGATCCCTGCACCGCGACGTAGTTTTTCAGAAGAAGCCTTGCGTTTGCAAGAGCAAAGGAGGAATTCATTGCAGGAAAGAGGAAGGAAAGAAAGTTTCTCTCCCTCTGCCTGCTTTGCTCAGAGGACTGGATGAAGTTAGGAAGTTCTCCCTTTCACTGAGAAACGTGCAGGCTGCTGTTGCCTGGGCGGTCTGTTCTTTGCAAAAGAGTCTGCAGTTCCAGGCTTTGAACCGTGGAAAGGCGCCGGGCTCTGCTAAGATTTCCCCCGGCGCTTCGTTTGCCCTGGGCCAAAGCGAGCCTCCACAATAGCTGAACGCTAACACTGCATACTCGTTCCACTTCCAGAACAGGGCTACCGCGAGGCAGTTCTCCGGGGGAAAACGGCCCTTCGCGAAGGGCAGATCTGCCGAGCTCACTGCGGGAAAGCGAAAGCAAAGGACGCTTTTCTCCCTCTAACCGCTTTCGTCAGAGGAACGGGGGAAGTCACAGTGTTCTTTCTCTCACTGAGATACACACAATCTGACGTTGCCTCTGAGCTCCGTTGCTGGCAAAGAACTGAAATTGACATACATTCCTGTGGGGAAACACAGGACTTTGCTAGGATTTCTCCAGGCTTTCTCTTCTCCCTGGGCCTCCCTGTAGCAACACTATCTCGCCAGGGCAACACTGCATGGGATTTCCTCTGCCAGGAGAGAGCTGCTGCTTTGTAGATTGTGCTGGGAAACCTTGCTTCGGCGAGTGCCAATTGACCGCATTCAGGCATAAAGAAAAGAGAATCGCAAGAGGCCTTTTCTTGCCGGCTGCTCTGCCAAGCCCTTCCAGCTAAAACTGTGCCGTTGCTCCTCTGGAAGGATCCCTGCACCGCGACGTAGTTTTTCAGAAGAAGCCTTGCGTTTGCAAGAGCAAAGGAGGAATTCGTTGCAGGAAAGAGGAAGGAAAGAAAGTTTCTCTCCCTCTGCCTGCTTTGCTCAGAGGACTGGACGAAGTTAGGAAGTTCTCCCTTTCACTGAGAAACGTGCAGGCTGCTGTTGCCTGGGCGCTCTGTTCTTTGCAAAAGAGTCTGCAGTTCCACGCTTTGAACCGTGGAAAGGCGCCGGGCTCTGCTAAGATTTCCCCCGGCGCTTCGTTTGCCCTGGGCCAAAGCGAGCCTTCACAATAGCTGAACGCTAACACTGCATACTCGTTCCACTTCCAGAACAGGGCTACCGCGAGGCAGTTCTCCGGGGGAAAACGGCCCTTCGCGAAGGGCAGATCTGCCGAGCTCACTGCGGGAAAGCGAAAGCAAAGGACGCTTTTCTCCCTCTAACCGCTTTCGTCAGAGGAACGGGGGAAGTCACAGTGTTCTTTCTCTCACTGAGATACACACAATCTGTCGTTGCCTCTGAGCTCCGTTGCTGGCAAAGAACTGAAACTGACATACATTCCTGTGGGGAAACACAGGGCTTTGCTAGGATTTCTCCAGGCAGTCTCTTTTCCCTGGGCCTCGCCGTAGCAACACTATCTCGCCAGGGCAACACTGCATGGGATTTCCTCTGCCAGGAGAGAGCTGCTGCTTTGTAGATTGTGCTGGGAAACCTTGCTTCGGCAAGTGCCAATTGACCGCATTCAGGCAGAAAGAAAAGAGAATCGCAAGAGGCCTTTTCTTGCCGGCTGCTCTGCCAAGCCCTTCCAGCTAAAACTGTGCCGTTGCTCCTCTGGAAGGATCCCTGCACCGCGACGTAGTTTTTCAGAAGAAGCCTTGCGTTTGCAAGAGCAAAGGAGGAATTCGTTGCAGGAAAGAGGAAGGAAAGAAAGTTTCTCTCCCTCTGCCTGCTTTGCTCAGAGGACTGGACGAAGTTAGGAAGTTCTCCCTTTCACTGAGAAACGTGCAGGCTGCTGTTGCCTGGGCGCTCTGTTCTTTGCAAAAGAGTCTGCAGTTCCACGCTTTGAACTGTGGAAAGGCGCCGGGCTCTGCTAAGATTTCCCCCGGCGCTTCGTTTGCCCTGGGCCAAAGCGAGCCTTCACAATAGCTGAACGCTAACACTGCATACTCGTTCCACTTCCAGAACAGGGCTACCGCGAGGCAGTTCTCCGGGGGAAAACGGCCCTTCGCGAAGGGCAGATCTGCCGAGCTCACTGCGGGAAAGCGAAAGCAAAGGACGCTTTTCTCCCTCTAACCGCTTTCGTCAGAGGAACGGGGGAAGTCACAGTGTTCTTTCTCTCACTGAGATACACACAATCTGTCGTTGCCTCTGAGCTCCGTTGCTGGCAAAGAACTGAAACTGACATACATTCCTGTGGGGAAACACAGGGCTTTGCTAGGATTTCTCCAGGCAGTCTCTTTTCCCTGGGCCTCCCTGTAGCAACACTATCTCGCCAGGGCAAGACTGCATGGGATTTCCTCTGCCAGGAGAGAGCTGCTGCTTTGTAGATTGTGCTGGGAAACCTTGCTTCGGCAAGTGCCAATTGACCTCATTCAGGCAGAAAGAAAAGAGAATCGCAAGAGGCCTTTTCTCGCCGGCTGCTCTGCCAAGCCCTTCCAGCTAAAACTATGCCGTTGCTCCTCTGGAAGGATCCCTGCACCGCGACGTAGTTTTTCAGAAGAAGCCTTGCGTTTGCAAGAGCAAAGGAGGAATTCGTTGCAGGAAAGAGGAAGGAAAGAAAGTTTCTCTCCCTCTGCCTGCTTTGCTCAGAGGACTGGACGAAGTTAGGAAGTTCTCCCTTTCACTGAGAAACGTGCAGGCTGCTGTTGCCTGGGCGCTCTGTTCTTTGCAAAAGAGTCTGCTGTTCCACGCTTTGAACCGTGGAAAGGCGCCGGGCTCTGCTAAGATTTCCCCCGGCGCTTCGTTTGCCCTGGGCCAAAGCGAGCCTTCACAATAGCTGAACGCTAACACTGCATACTCGTTCCACTTCCAGAACAGGGCTACCGCGAGGCAGTTCTCCGGGGGAAAACGGCCCTTCGCGAAGGGCAGATCTGCCGAGCTCACTGCGGGAAAGCGAAAGCAAAGGACGCTTTTCTCCCTCTAACCGCTTTCGTCAGAGGAACGGGGGAAGTCACAGTGTTCTTTCTCTCACTGAGATACACACAATCTGACGTTGCCTCTGAGCTCCGTTGCTGGCAAAGAACTGAAACTGACATACATTCCTGTGGGGAAACACAGGGCTTTGCTAGGATTTCTCCAGGCAGTCTCTTTTCCCTGGGCCTCCCTGTAGCAACACTATCTCGCCAGGGCAAGACTGCATGGGATTTCCTCTGCCAGGAGAGAGCTGCTGCTTTGTAGATTGTGCTGGGAAACCTTGCTTCGGCAAGTGCCAATTGACCGCATTCAGGCAGAAAGAAAAGAGAATCGCAAGAGGCCTTTTCTCGCCGGCTGCTCTGCCAAGCCCTTCCAGCTAAAACTATGCCGTTGCTCCTCTGGAAGGATCCCTGCACCGCGACGTAGTTTTTCAGAAGAAGCCTTGCGTTTGCAAGAGCAAAGGAGGAATTCGTTGCAGGAAAGAGGAAGGAAAGAAAGTTTCTCTCCCTCTGCCTGCTTTGCTCAGAGGACTGGACGAAGTTAGGAAGTTCTCCCTTTCACTGAGAAACGTGCAGGCTGCTGTTGCCTGGGCGCTCTGTTCTTTGCAAAAGAGTCTGCTGTTCCACGCTTTGAACCGTGGAAAGGCGCCGGGCTCTGCTAAGATTTCCCCCGGCGCTTCGTTTGCCCTGGGCCAAAGCGAGCCTTCACAATAGCTGAACGCTAACACTGCATACTCGTTCCACTTCCAGAACAGGGCTACCGCGAGGCAGTTCTCCGGGGGAAAACGGCCCTTCGCGAAGGGCAGATCTGCCGAGCTCACTGCGGGAAAGCGAAAGCAAAGGACGCTTTTCTCCCTCTAACCGCTTTCGTCAGAGGAACGGGGGAAGTCACAGTGTTCTTTCTCTCACTGAGATACACACAATCTGACGTTGCCTCTGAGCTCCGTTGCTGGCAAAGAACTGAAACTGACATACATTCCTGTGGGGAAACACAGGGCTTTGCTAGGATTTCTCCAGGCAGTCTCTTTTCCCTGGGCCTCCCTGTAGCAACACTATCTCGCCAGGGCAACACTGCATGGGATTTCCTCTGCCAGGAGAGAGCTGCTGCTTTGTAGATTGTGCTGGGAAACCTTGCTTCGGCGAGTGCCAATTGACCGCATTCAGGCAGAAAGAAAAGAGAATCGCAAGAGGCCTTTTCTTGCCGGCTGCTCTGCCAAGCCCTTCCAGCTAAAACTGTGCCGTTGCTCCTCTGGAAGGATCCCTGCACCGCGACGTAGTTTTTCAGAAGAAGCCTTGCGTTTGCAAGAGCAAAGGAGGAATTCGTTGCAGGAAAGAGGAAGGAAAGAAAGTTTCTCTCCCTCTGCCTGCTTTGCTCAGAGGACTGGACGAAGTTAGGAAGTTCTCCCTTTCACTGAGAAACGTGCAGGCTGCTGTTGCCTGGGCGCTCTGTTCTTTGCAAAAGAGTCTGCAGTTCCACGCTTTGAACCGTGGAAAGGCGCCGGGCTCTGCTAAGATTTCCCCCGGCGCTTCGTTTGCCCTGGGCCAAAGCGAGCCTTCACAATAGCTGAACGCTAACACTGCATACTCGTTCCACTTCCAGAACAGGGCTACCGCGAGGCAGTTCTCCGGGGGAAAACGGCCCTTCGCGAAGGGCAGATCTGCCGAGCTCACTGCGGGAAAGCGAAAGCAAAGGACGCTTTTCTCCCTCTAACCGCTTTCGTCAGAGGAACGGGGGAAGTCACAGTGTTCTTTCTCTCACTGAGATACACACAATCTGTCGTTGCCTCTGAGCTCCGTTGCTGGCAAAGAACTGAAACTGACATACATTCCTGTGGGGAAACACAGGGCTTTGCTAGGATTTCTCCAGGCAGTCTCTTTTCCCTGGGCCTCGCCGTAGCAACACTATCTCGCCAGGGCAACACTGCATGGGATTTCCTCTGCCAGGAGAGAGCTGCTGCTTTGTAGATTGTGCTGGGAAACCTTGCTTCGGCAAGTGCCAATTGACCGCATTCAGGCAGAAAGAAAAGAGAATCGCAAGAGGCCTTTTCTCGCCGGCTGCTCTGCCAAGCCCTTCCAGCTAAAACTATGCCATTGCTCCTCTGGAAGGATCCCTGCACCGCGACGTAGTTTTTCAGAAGAAGCCTTGCGTTTGCAAGAGCAAAGGAGGAATTCGTTGCAGGAAAGAGGAAGGAAAGAAAGTTTCTCTCCCTCTGCCTGCTTTGCTCAGAGGACTGGACGAAGTTAGGAAGTTCTCCCTTTCACTGAGAAACGTGCAGGCTGCTGTTGCCTGGGCGCTCTGTTCTTTGCAAAAGAGTCTGCTGTTCCACGCTTTGAACCGTGGAAAGGCGCCGGGCTCTGCTAAGATTTCCCCCGGCGCTTCGTTTGCCCTGGGCCAAAGCGAGCCTTCACAATAGCTGAACGCTAACACTGCATACTCGTTCCACTTCCAGAACAGGGCTACCGCGAGGCAGTTCTCCGGGGGAAAACGGCCCTTCGCGAAGGGCAGATCTGCCGAGCTCACTGCGGGAAAGCGAAAGCAAAGGACGCTTTTCTCCCTCTAACCGCTTTCGTCAGAGGAACGGGGGAAGTCACAGTGTTCTTTCTCTCACTGAGATACACACAATCTGACGTTGCCTCTGAGCTCCGTTGCTGGCAAAGAACTGAAATTGACATACATTCCTGTGGGGAAACACAGGGCTTTGCTAGGATTTCTCCAGGCAGTCTCTTTTCCCTGGGCCTCCCTGTAGCAACACTATCTCGCCAGGGCAACACTGCATGGGATTTCCTCTGCCAGGAGAGAGCTGCTGCTTTGTAGATTGTGCTGGGAAACCTTGCTTCGGCGAGTGCCAATTGACCGCATTCAGGCAGAAAGAAAAGAGAATCGCAAGAGGCCTTTTCTTGCCGGCTGCTCTGCCAAGCCCTTCCAGCTAAAACTGTACCGTTGCTCCTCTGGAAGGATCCCTGCACCGCGACGTAGTTTTTCAGAAGAAGCCTTGCGTTTGCAAGAGCAAAGGAGGAATTCGTTGCAGGAAAGAGGAAGGAAAGAAAGTTTCTCTCCCTCTGCCTGCTTTGCTCAGAGGACTGGACGAAGTTAGGAAGTTCTCCCTTTCACTGAGAAACGTGCAGGCTGCTGTTGCCTGGGCGCTCTGTTCTTTGCAAAAGAGTCTGCAGTTCCACGCTTTGAACCGTGGAAAGGCGCCGGGCTCTGCTAAGATTTCCCCCGGCGCTTCGTTTGCCCTGGGCCAAAGCGAGCCTTCACAATAGCTGAACGCTAACACTGCATACTCGTTCCACTTCCAGAACAGGGCTACCGCGAGGCAGTTCTCCGGGGGAAAACGGCCCTTCGCGAAGGGCAGATCTGCCGAGCTCACTGCGGGAAAGCGAAAGCAAAGGACGCTTTTCTCCCTCTAACCGCTTTCGTCAGAGGAACGGGGGAAGTCACAGTGTTCTTTCTCTCACTGAGATACACACAATCTGTCGTTGCCTCTGAGCTCCGTTGCTGGCAAAGAACTGAAACTGACATACATTCCTGTGGGGAAACACAGGGCTTTGCTAGGATTTCTCCAGGCAGTCTCTTTTCCCTGGGCCTCGCCGTAGCAACACTATCTCGCCAGGGCAACACTGCATGGGATTTCCTCTGCCAGGAGAGAGCTGCTGCTTTGTAGATTGTGCTGGGAAACCTTGCTTCGGCAAGTGCCAATTGACCGCATTCAGGCAGAAAGAAAAGAGAATCGCAAGAGGCCTTTTCTTGCCGGCTGCTCTGCCAAGCCCTTCCAGCTAAAACTGTGCCGTTGCTCCTCTGGAAGGATCCCTGCACCGCGACGTAGTTTTTCAGAAGAACCCTTGCGTTTGCAAGAGCAAAGGAGGAATTCGTTGCAGGAAAGAGGAAGGAAAGAAAGTTTCTCTCCCTCTGCCTGCTTTGCTCAGAGGACTGGACGAAGTTAGGAAGTTCTCCCTTTCACTGAGAAACGTGCAGGCTGCTGTTGCCTGGGCGCTCTGTTCTTTGCAAAAGAGTCTGCAGTTCCACGCTTTGAACTGTGGAAAGGCGCCGGGCTCTGCTAAGATTTCCCCCGGCGCTTCGTTTGCCCTGGGCCAAAGCGAGCCTTCACAATAGCTGAACGCTAACACTGCATACTCGTTCCACTTCCAGAACAGGGCTACCGCGAGGCAGTTCTCTGGGGGAAAACGGCCCTTCGCGAAGGGCAGATCTGCCGAGCTCACTGCGGGAAAGCGAAAGCAAAGGACGCTTTTCTCCCTCTAACCGCTTTCGTCAGAGGAACGGGGGAAGTCACAGTGTTCTTTCTCTCACTGAGATACACACAATCTGTCGTTGCCTCTGAGCTCCGTTGCTGGCAAAGAACTGAAACTGACATACATTCCTGTGGGGAAACACAGGGCTTTGCTAGGATTTCTCCAGGCAGTCTCTTTTCCCTGGGCCTCCCTGTAGCAACACTATCTCGCCAGGGCAAGACTGCATGGGATTTCCTCTGCCAGGAGAGAGCTGCTGCTTTGTAGATTGTGCTGGGAAACCTTGCTTCGGCAAGTGCCAATTGACCTCATTCAGGCAGAAAGAAAAGAGAATCGCAAGAGGCCTTTTCTCGCCGGCTGCTCTGCCAAGCCCTTCCAGCTAAAACTATGCCGTTGCTCCTCTGGAAGGATCCCTGCACCGCGACGTAGTTTTTCAGAAGAAGCCTTGCGTTTGCAAGAGCAAAGGAGGAATTCGTTGCAGGAAAGAGGAAGGAAAGAAAGTTTCTCTCCCTCTGCCTGCTTTGCTCAGAGGACTGGACGAAGTTAGGAAGTTCTCCCTTTCACTGAGAAACGTGCAGGCTGCTGTTGCCTGGGCGCTCTGTTCTTTGCAAAAGAGTCTGCTGTTCCACGCTTTGAACCGTGGAAAGGCGCCGGGCTCTGCTAAGATTTCCCCCGGCGCTTCGTTTGCCCTGGGCCAAAGCGAGCCTTCACAATAGCTGAACGCTAACACTGCATACTCGTTCCACTTCCAGAACAGGGCTACCGCGAGGCAGTTCTCCGGGGGAAAACGGCCCTTCGCGAAGGGCAGATCTGCCGAGCTCACTGCGGGAAAGCGAAAGCAAAGGACGCTTTTCTCCCTCTAACCGCTTTCGTCAGAGGAACGGGGGAAGTCACAGTGTTCTTTCTCTCACTGAGATACACACAATCTGACGTTGCCTCTGAGCTCCGTTGCTGGCAAAGAACTGAAACTGACATACATTCCTGTGGGGAAACACAGGGCTTTGCTAGGATTTCTCCAGGCAGTCTCTTTTCCCTGGGCCTCCCTGTAGCAACACTATCTCGCCAGGGCAAGACTGCATGGGATTTCCTCTGCCAGGAGAGAGCTGCTGCTTTGTAGATTGTGCTGGGAAACCTTGCTTCGGCAAGTGCCAATTGACCGCATTCAGGCAGAAAGAAAAGAGAATCGCAAGAGGCCTTTTCTCGCCGGCTGCTCTGCCAAGCCCTTCCAGCTAAAACTATGCCGTTGCTCCTCTGGAAGGATCCCTGCACCGCGACGTAGTTTTTCAGAAGAAGCCTTGCGTTTGCAAGAGCAAAGGAGGAATTCGTTGCAGGAAAGAGGAAGGAAAGAAAGTTTCTCTCCCTCTGCCTGCTTTGCTCAGAGGACTGGACGAAGTTAGGAAGTTCTCCCTTTCACTGAGAAACGTGCAGGCTGCTGTTGCCTGGGCGCTCTGTTCTTTGCAAAAGAGTCTGCTGTTCCACGCTTTGAACCGTGGAAAGGCGCCGGGCTCTGCTAAGATTTCCCCCGGCGCTTCGTTTGCCCTGGGCCAAAGCGAGCCTTCACAATAGCTGAACGCTAACACTGCATACTCGTTCCACTTCCAGAACAGGGCTACCGCGAGGCAGTTCTCCGGGGGAAAACGGCCCTTCGCGAAGGGCAGATCTGCCGAGCTCACTGCGGGAAAGCGAAAGCAAAGGACGCTTTTCTCCCTCTAACCGCTTTCGTCAGAGGAACGGGGGAAGTCACAGTGTTCTTTCTCTCACTGAGATACACACAATCTGACGTTGCCTCTGAGCTCCGTTGCTGGCAAAGAACTGAAACTGACATACATTCCTGTGGGGAAACACAGGGCTTTGCTAGGATTTCTCCAGGCAGTCTCTTTTCCCTGGGCCTCCCTGTAGCAACACTATCTCGCCAGGGCAAGACTGCATGGGATTTCCTCTGCCAGGAGAGAGCTGCTGCTTTGTAGATTGTGCTGGGAAACCTTGCTTCGGCAAGTGCCAATTGACCGCATTCAGGCAGAAAGAAAAGAGAATCGCAAGAGGCCTTTTCTTGCCGGCTGCTCTGCCAAGCCCTTCCAGCTAAAACTGTGCCGTTGCTCCTCTGGAAGGATCCCTGCACCGCGACGTAGTTTTTCAGAAGAAGCCTTGCGTTTGCAAGAGCAAAGGAGGAATTCGTTGCAGGAAAGAGGAAGGAAAGAAAGTTTCTCTCCCTCTGCCTGCTTTGCTCAGAGGACTGGACGAAGTTAGGAAGTTCTCCCTTTCACTGAGAAACGTGCAGGCTGCTGTTGCCTGGGCGCTCTGTTCTTTGCAAAAGAGTCTGCAGTTCCACGCTTTGAACCGTGGAAAGGCGCCGGGCTCTGCTAAGATTTCCCCCGGCGCTTCGTTTGCCCTGGGCCAAAGCGAGCCTTCACAATAGCTGAACGCTAACACTGCATACTCGTTCCACTTCCAGAACAGGGCTACCGCGAGGCAGTTCTCCGGGGGAAAACGGCCCTTCGCGAAGGGCAGATCTGCCGAGCTCACTGCGGGAAAGCGAAAGCAAAGGACGCTTTTCTCCCTCTAACCGCTTTCGTCAGAGGAACGGGGGAAGTCACAGTGTTCTTTCTCTCACTGAGATACACACAATCTGTCGTTGCCTCTGAGCTCCGTTGCTGGCAAAGAACTGAAACTGACATACATTCCTGTGGGGAAACACAGGGCTTTGCTAGGATTTCTCCAGGCAGTCTCTTTTCCCTGGGCCTCGCCGTAGCAACACTATCTCGCCAGGGCAACACTGCATGGGATTTCCTCTGCCAGGAGAGAGCTGCTGCTTTGTAGATTGTGCTGGGAAACCTTGCTTCGGCAAGTGCCAATTGACCGCATTCAGGCAGAAAGAAAAGAGAATCGCAAGAGGCCTTTTCTTGCCGGCTGCTCTGCCAAGCCCTTCCAGCTAAAACTGTGCCGTTGCTCCTCTGGAAGGATCCCTGCACCGCGACGTAGTTTTTCAGAAGAAGCCTTGCGTTTGCAAGAGCAAAGGAGGAATTCGTTGCAGGAAAGAGGAAGGAAAGAAAGTTTCTCTCCCTCTGCCTGCTTTGCTCAGAGGACTGGACGAAGTTAGGAAGTTCTCCCTTTCACTGAGAAACGTGCAGGCTGCTGTTGCCTGGGCGCTCTGTTCTTTGCAAAAGAGTCTGCAGTTCCACGCTTTGAACTGTGGAAAGGCGCCGGGCTCTGCTAAGATTTCCCCCGGCGCTTCGTTTGCCCTGGGCCAAAGCGAGCCTTCACAATAGCTGAACGCTAACACTGCATACTCGTTCCACTTCCAGAACAGGGCTACCGCGAGGCAGTTCTCCGGGGGAAAACGGCCCTTCGCGAAGGGCAGATCTGCCGAGCTCACTGCGGGAAAGCGAAAGCAAAGGACGCTTTTCTCCCTCTAACCGCTTTCGTCAGAGGAACGGGGGAAGTCACAGTGTTCTTTCTCTCACTGAGATACACACAATCTGTCGTTGCCTCTGAGCTCCGTTGCTGGCAAAGAACTGAAACTGACATACATTCCTGTGGGGAAACACAGGGCTTTGCTAGGATTTCTCCAGGCAGTCTCTTTTCCCTGGGCCTCCCTGTAGCAACACTATCTCGCCAGGGCAAGACTGCATGGGATTTCCTCTGCCAGGAGAGAGCTGCTGCTTTGTAGATTGTGCTGGGAAACCTTGCTTCGGCAAGTGCCAATTGACCTCATTCAGGCAGAAAGAAAAGAGAATCGCAAGAGGCCTTTTCTCGCCGGCTGCTCTGCCAAGCCCTTCCAGCTAAAACTATGCCGTTGCTCCTCTGGAAGGATCCCTGCACCGCGACGTAGTTTTTCAGAAGAAGCCTTGCGTTTGCAAGAGCAAAGGAGGAATTCGTTGCAGGAAAGAGGAAGGAAAGAAAGTTTCTCTCCCTCTGCCTGCTTTGCTCAGAGGACTGGACGAAGTTAGGAAGTTCTCCCTTTCACTGATAAACGTGCAGGCTGCTGTTGCCTGGGCGCTCTGTTCTTTGCAAAAGAGTCTGCTGTTCCACGCTTTGAACCGTGGAAAGGCGCCGGGCTCTGCTAAGATTTCCCCCGGCGCTTCGTTTGCCCTGGGCCAAAGCGAGCCTTCACAATAGCTGAACGCTAACACTGCATACTCGTTCCACTTCCAGAACAGGGCTACCGCGAGGCAGTTCTCCGGGGGAAAACGGCCCTTCGCGAAGGGCAGATCTGCCGAGCTCACTGCGGGAAAGCGAAAGCAAAGGACGCTTTTCTCCCTCTAACCGCTTTCGTCAGAGGAACGGGGGAAGTCACAGTGTTCTTTCTCTCACTGAGATACACACAATCTGACGTTGCCTCTGAGCTCCGTTGCTGGCAAAGAACTGAAACTGACATACATTCCTGTGGGGAAACACAGGGCTTTGCTAGGATTTCTCCAGGCAGTCTCTTTTCCCTGGGCCTCCCTGTAGCAACACTATCTCGCCAGGGCAAGACTGCATGGGATTTCCTCTGCCAGGAGAGAGCTGCTGCTTTGTAGATTGTGCTGGGAAACCTTGCTTCGGCAAGTGCCAATTGACCGCATTCAGGCAGAAAGAAAAGAGAATCGCAAGAGGCCTTTTCTCGCCGGCTGCTCTGCCAAGCCCTTCCAGCTAAAACTATGCCGTTGCTCCTCTGGAAGGATCCCTGCACCGCGACGTAGTTTTTCAGAAGAAGCCTTGCGTTTGCAAGAGCAAAGGAGGAATTCGTTGCAGGAAAGAGGAAGGAAAGAAAGTTTCTCTCCCTCTGCCTGCTTTGCTCAGAGGACTGGACGAAGTTAGGAAGTTCTCCCTTTCACTGAGAAACGTGCAGGCTGCTGTTGCCTGGGCGCTCTGTTCTTTGCAAAAGAGTCTGCTGTTCCACGCTTTGAACCGTGGAAAGGCGCCGGGCTCTGCTAAGATTTCCCCCGGCGCTTCGTTTGCCCTGGGCCAAAGCGAGCCTTCACAATAGCTGAACGCTAACACTGCATACTCGTTCCACTTCCAGAACAGGGCTACCGCGAGGCAGTTCTCCGGGGGAAAACGGCCCTTCGCGAAGGGCAGATCTGCCGAGCTCACTGCGGGAAAGCGAAAGCAAAGGACGCTTTTCTCCCTCTAACCGCTTTCGTCAGAGGAACGGGGGAAGTCACAGTGTTCTTTCTCTCACTGAGATACACACAATCTGACGTTGCCTCTGAGCTCCGTTGCTGGCAAAGAACTGAAACTGACATACATTCCTGTGGGGAAACACAGGGCTTTGCTAGGATTTCTCCAGGCAGTCTCTTTTCCCTGGGCCTCCCTGTAGCAACACTATCTCGCCAGGGCAAGACTGCATGGGATTTCCTCTGCCAGGAGAGAGCTGCTGCTTTGTAGATTGTGCTGGGAAACCTTGCTTCGGCGAGTGCCAATTGACCGCATTCAGGCAGAAAGAAAAGAGAATCGCAAGAGGCCTTTTCTTGCCGGCTGCTCTGCCAAGCCCTTCCAGCTAAAACTGTGCCGTTGCTCCTCTGGAAGGATCCCTGCACCGCGACGTAGTTTTTCAGAAGAAGCCTTGCGTTTGCAAGAGCAAAGGAGGAATTCGTTGCAGGAAAGAGGAAGGAAAGAAAGTTTCTCTCCCTCTGCCTGCTTTGCTCAGAGGACTGGACGAAGTTAGGAAGTTCTCCCTTTCACTGAGAAACGTGCAGGCTGCTGTTGCCTGGGCGCTCTGTTCTTTGCAAAAGAGTCTGCAGTTCCACGCTTTGAACCGTGGAAAGGCGCCGGGCTCTGCTAAGATTTCCCCCGGCGCTTCGTTTGCCCTGGGCCAAAGCGAGCCTTCACAATAGCTGAACGCTAACACTGCATACTCGTTCCACTTCCAGAACAGGGCTACCGCGAGGCAGTTCTCCGGGGGAAAACGGCCCTTCGCGAAGGGCAGATCTGCCGAGCTCACTGCGGGAAAGCGAAAGCAAAGGACGCTTTTCTCCCTCTAACCGCTTTCGTCAGAGGAACGGGGGAAGTCACAGTGTTCTTTCTCTCACTGAGATACACACAATCTGTCGTTGCCTCTGAGCTCCGTTGCTGGCAAAGAACTGAAACTGACATACATTCCTGTGGGGAAACACAGGGCTTTGCTAGGATTTCTCCAGGCAGTCTCTTTTCCCTGGGCCTCGCCGTAGCAACACTATCTCGCCAGGGCAACACTGCATGGGATTTCCTCTGCCAGGAGAGAGCTGCTGCTTTGTAGATTGTGCTGGGAAACCTTGCTTCGGCAAGTGCCAATTGACCGCATTCAGGCAGAAAGAAAAGAGAATCGCAAGAGGCCTTTTCTCGCCGGCTGCTCTGCCAAGCCCTTCCAGCTAAAACTATGCCGTTGCTCCTCTGGAAGGATCCCTGCACCGCGACGTAGTTTTTCAGAAGAAGCCTTGCGTTTGCAAGAGCAAAGGAGGAATTCGTTGCAGGAAAGAGGAAGGAAAGAAAGTTTCTCTCCCTCTGCCTGCTTTGCTCAGAGGACTGGACGAAGTTAGGAAGTTCTCCCTTTCACTGAGAAACGTGCAGGCTGCTGTTGCCTGGGCGCTCTGTTCTTTGCAAAAGAGTCTGCTGTTCCACGCTTTGAACCGTGGAAAGGCGCCGGGCTCTGCTAAGATTTCCCCCGGCGCTTCGTTTGCCCTGGGCCAAAGCGAGCCTTCACAATAGCTGAACGCTAACACTGCATACTCGTTCCACTTCCAGAACAGGGCTACCGCGAGGCAGTTCTCCGGGGGAAAACGGCCCTTCGCGAAGGGCAGATCTGCCGAGCTCACTGCGGGAAAGCGAAAGCAAAGGACGCTTTTCTCCCTCTAACCGCTTTCGTCAGAGGAACGGGGGAAGTCACAGTGTTCTTTCTCTCACTGAGATACACACAATCTGACGTTGCCTCTGAGCTCCGTTGCTGGCAAAGAACTGAAATTGACATACATTCCTGTGGGGAAACACAGGACTTTGCTAGGATTTCTCCAGGCAGTCTCTTCTCCCTGGGCCTCCCTGTAGCAACACTATATCGCCAGGGCAACACTGCATGGGATTTCCTCTGCCAGGAGAGAGCTGCTGCTTTGTAGATTGTGCTGGGAAACCTTGCTTCGGCGAGTGCCAATTGACCGCATTCAGGCAGAAAGAAAAGAGAATCGCAAGAGGCCTTTTCTTGCCGGCTGCTCTGCCAAGCCCTTCCACCTAAAACTGTGCCGTTGCTCCTCTGGAAGGATCCCTGCACCGCGACGTAGTTTTTCAGAAGAAGCCTTGCGTTTGCAAGAGCAAAGGAGGAATTCGTTGCAGGAAAGAGGAAGGAAAGAAAGTTTCTCTCCCTCTGCCTGCTTTGCTCAGAGGACTGGACGAAGTTAGGAAGTTCTCCCTTTCACTGAGAAACGTGCAGGCTGCTGTTGCCTGGGCGCTCTGTTCTTTGCAAAAGAGTCTGCAGTTCCACGCTTTGAACCGTGGAAAGGCGCCGGGCTCTGCTAAGATTTCCCCCGGCGCTTCGTTTGCCCTGGGCCAAAGCGAGCCTTCACAATAGCTGAACGCTAACACTGCATACTCGTTCCACTTCCAGAACAGGGCTACCGCGAGGCAGTTCTCCGGGGGAAAACGGCCCTTCGCGAAGGGCAGATCTGCCGAGCTCACTGCGGGAAAGCGAAAGCAAAGGACGCTTTTCTCCCTCTAACCGCTTTCGTCAGAGGAACGGGGGAAGTCACAGTGTTCTTTCTCTCACTGAGATACACACAATCTGTCGTTGCCTCTGAGCTCCGTTGCTGGCAAAGAACTGAAACTGACATACATTCCTGTGGGGAAACACAGGGCTTTGCTAGGATTTCTCCAGGCAGTCTCTTTTCCCTGGGCCTCGCCGTAGCAACACTATCTCGCCAGGGCAACACTGCATGGGATTTCCTCTGCCAGGAGAGAGCTGCTGCTTTGTAGATTGTGCTGGGAAACCTTGCTTCGGCAAGTGCCAATTGACCGCATTCAGGCAGAAAGAAAAGAGAATCGCAAGAGGCCTTTTCTTGCCGGCTGCTCTGCCAAGCCCTTCCAGCTAAAACTGTGCCGTTGCTCCTCTGGAAGGATCCCTGCACCGCGACGTAGTTTTTCAGAAGAAGCCTTGCGTTTGCAAGAGCAAAGGAGGAATTCGTTGCAGGAAAGAGGAAGGAAAGAAAGTTTCTCTCCCTCTGCCTGCTTTGCTCAGAGGACTGGACGAAGTTAGGAAGTTCTCCCTTTCACTGAGAAACGTGCAGGCTGCTGTTGCCTGGGCGCTCTGTTCTTTGCAAAAGAGTCTGCAGTTCCACGCTTTGAACTGTGGAAAGGCGCCGGGCTCTGCTAAGATTTCCCCCGGCGCTTCGTTTGCCCTGGGCCAAAGCGAGCCTTCACAATAGCTGAACGCTAACACTGCATACTCGTTCCACTTCCAGAACAGGGCTACCGCGAGGCAGTTCTCCGGGGGAAAACGGCCCTTCGCGAAGGGCAGATCTGCCGAGCTCACTGCGGGAAAGCGAAAGCAAAGGACGCTTTTCTCCCTCTAACCGCTTTCGTCAGAGGAACGGGGGAAGTCACAGTGTTCTTTCTCTCACTGAGATACACACAATCTGTCGTTGCCTCTGAGCTCCGTTGCTGGCAAAGAACTGAAACTGACATACATTCCTGTGGGGAAACACAGGGCTTTGCTAGGATTTCTCCAGGCAGTCTCTTTTCCCTGGGCCTCCCTGTAGCAACACTATCTCGCCAGGGCAAGACTGCATGGGATTTCCTCTGCCAGGAGAGAGCTGCTGCTTTGTAGATTGTGCTGGGAAACCTTGCTTCGGCAAGTGCCAATTGACCTCATTCAGGCAGAAAGAAAAGAGAATCGCAAGAGGCCTTTTCTCGCCGGCTGCTCTGCCAAGCCCTTCCAGCTAAAACTATGCCGTTGCTCCTCTGGAAGGATCCCTGCACCGCGACGTAGTTTTTCAGAAGAAGCCTTGCGTTTGCAAGAGCAAAGGAGGAATTCGTTGCAGGAAAGAGGAAGGAAAGAAAGTTTCTCTCCCTCTGCCTGCTTTGCTCAGAGGACTGGACGAAGTTAGGAAGTTCTCCCTTTCACTGAGAAACGTGCAGGCTGCTGTTGCCTGGGCGCTCTGTTCTTTGCAAAAGAGTCTGCTGTTCCACGCTTTGAACCGTGGAAAGGCGCCGGGCTCTGCTAAGATTTCCCCCGGCGCTTCGTTTGCCCTGGGCCAAAGCGAGCCTTCACAATAGCTGAACGCTAACACTGCATACTCGTTCCACTTCCAGAACAGGGCTACCGCGAGGCAGTTCTCCGGGGGAAAACGGCCCTTCGCGAAGGGCAGATCTGCCGAGCTCACTGCGGGAAAGCGAAAGCAAAGGACGCTTTTCTCCCTCTAACCGCTTTCGTCAGAGGAACGGGGGAAGTCACAGTGTTCTTTCTCTCACTGAGATACACACAATCTGACGTTGCCTCTGAGCTCCGTTGCTGGCAAAGAACTGAAACTGACATACATTCCTGTGGGGAAACACAGGGCTTTGCTAGGATTTCTCCAGGCAGTCTCTTTTCCCTGGGCCTCCCTGTAGCAACACTATCTCGCCAGGGCAAGACTGCATGGGATTTCCTCTGCCAGGAGAGAGCTGCTGCTTTGTAGATTGTGCTGGGAAACCTTGCTTCGGCAAGTGCCAATTGACCGCATTCAGGCAGAAAGAAAAGAGAATCGCAAGAGGCCTTTTCTCGCCGGCTGCTCTGCCAAGCCCTTCCAGCTAAAACTATGCCGTTGCTCCTCTGGAAGGATCCCTGCACCGCGACGTAGTTTTTCAGAAGAAGCCTTGCGTTTGCAAGAGCAAAGGAGGAATTCGTTGCAGGAAAGAGGAAGGAAAGAAAGTTTCTCTCCCTCTGCCTGCTTTGCTCAGAGGACTGGACGAAGTTAGGAAGTTCTCCCTTTCACTGAGAAACGTGCAGGCTGCTGTTGCCTGGGCGCTCTGTTCTTTGCAAAAGAGTCTGCTGTTCCACGCTTTGAACCGTGGAAAGGCGCCGGGCTCTGCTAAGATTTCCCCCGGCGCTTCGTTTGCCCTGGGCCAAAGCGAGCCTTCACAATAGCTGAACGCTAACACTGCATACTCGTTCCACTTCCAGAACAGGGCTACCGCGAGGCAGTTCTCCGGGGGAAAACGGCCCTTCGCGAAGGGCAGATCTGCCGAGCTCACTGCGGGAAAGCGAAAGCAAAGGACGCTTTTCTCCCTCTAACCGCTTTCGTCAGAGGAACGGGGGAAGTCACAGTGTTCTTTCTCTCACTGAGATACACACAATCTGACGTTGCCTCTGAGCTCCGTTGCTGGCAAAGAACTGAAACTGACATACATTCCTGTGGGGAAACACAGGGCTTTGCTAGGATTTCTCCAGGCAGTCTCTTTTCCCTGGGCCTCCCTGTAGCAACACTATCTCGCCAGGGCAACACTGCATGGGATTTCCTCTGCCAGGAGAGAGCTGCTGCTTTGTAGATTGTGCTGGGAAACCTTGCTTCGGCGAGTGCCAATTGACCGCATTCAGGCAGAAAGAAAAGAGAATCGCAAGAGGCCTTTTCTTGCCGGCTGCTCTGCCAAGCCCTTCCAGCTAAAACTGTGCCGTTGCTCCTCTGGAAGGATCCCTGCACCGCGACGTAGTTTTTCAGAAGAAGCCTTGCGTTTGCAAGAGCAAAGGAGGAATTCGTTGCAGGAAAGAGGAAGGAAAGAAAGTTTCTCTCCCTCTGCCTGCTTTGCTCAGAGGACTGGACGAAGTTAGGAAGTTCTCCCTTTCACTGAGAAACGTGCAGGCTGCTGTTGCCTGGGCGCTCTGTTCTTTGCAAAAGAGTCTGCAGTTCCACGCTTTGAACCGTGGAAAGGCGCCGGGCTCTGCTAAGATTTCCCCCGGCGCTTCGTTTGCCCTGGGCCAAAGCGAGCCTTCACAATAGCTGAACGCTAACACTGCATACTCGTTCCACTTCCAGAACAGGGCTACCGCGAGGCAGTTCTCCGGGGGAAAACGGCCCTTCGCGAAGGGCAGATCTGCCGAGCTCACTGCGGGAAAGCGAAAGCAAAGGACGCTTTTCTCCCTCTAACCGCTTTCGTCAGAGGAACGGGGGAAGTCACAGTGTTCTTTCTCTCACTGAGATACACACAATCTGTCGTTGCCTCTGAGCTCCGTTGCTGGCAAAGAACTGAAACTGACATACATTCCTGTGGGGAAACACAGGGCTTTGCTAGGATTTCTCCAGGCAGTCTCTTTTCCCTGGGCCTCGCCGTAGCAACACTATCTCGCCAGGGCAACACTGCATGGGATTTCCTCTGCCAGGAGAGAGCTGCTGCTTTGTAGATTGTGCTGGGAAACCTTGCTTCGGCAAGTGCCAATTGACCGCATTCAGGCAGAAAGAAAAGAGAATCGCAAGAGGCCTTTTCTCGCCGGCTGCTCTGCCAAGCCCTTCCAGCTAAAACTATGCCGTTGCTCCTCTGGAAGGATCCCTGCACCGCGACGTAGTTTTTCAGAAGAAGCCTTGCGTTTGCAAGAGCAAAGGAGGAATTCGTTGCAGGAAAGAGGAAGGAAAGAAAGTTTCTCTCCCTCTGCCTGCTTTGCTCAGAGGACTGGACGAAGTTAGGAAGTTCTCCCTTTCACTGAGAAACGTGCAGGCTGCTGTTGCCTGGGCGCTCTGTTCTTTGCAAAAGAGTCTGCTGTTCCACGCTTTGAACCGTGGAAAGGCGCCGGGCTCTGCTAAGATTTCCCCCGGCGCTTCGTTTGCCCTGGGCCAAAGCGAGCCTTCACAATAGCTGAACGCTAACACTGCATACTCGTTCCACTTCCAGAACAGGGCTACCGCGAGGCAGTTCTCCGGGGGAAAACGGCCCTTCGCGAAGGGCAGATCTGCCGAGCTCACTGCGGGAAAGCGAAAGCAAAGGACGCTTTTCTCCCTCTAACCGCTTTCGTCAGAGGAACGGGGGAAGTCACAGTGTTCTTTCTCTCACTGAGATACACACAATCTGACGTTGCCTCTGAGCTCCGTTGCTGGCAAAGAACTGAAATTGACATACATTCCTGTGGGGAAACACAGGACTTTGCTAGGATTTCTCCAGGCAGTCTCTTCTCCCTGGGCCTCCCTGTAGCAACACTATATCGCCAGGGCAACACTGCATGGGATTTCCTCTGCCAGGAGAGAGCTGCTGCTTTGTAGATTGTGCTGGGAAACCTTGCTTCGGCGAGTGCCAATTGACCGCATTCAGGCAGAAAGAAAAGAGAATCGCAAGAGGCCTTTTCTTGCCGGCTGCTCTGCCAAGCCCTTCCAGCTAAAACTGTGCCGTTGCTCCTCTGGAAGGATCCCTGCACCGCGACGTAGTTTTTCAGAAGAAGCCTTGCGTTTGCAAGAGCAAAGGAGGAATTCGTTGCAGGAAAGAGGAAGGAAAGAAAGTTTCTCTCCCTCTGCCTGCTTTGCTCAGAGGACTGGACGAAGTTAGGAAGTTCTCCCTTTCACTGAGAAACGTGCAGGCTGCTGTTGCCTGGGCGCTCTGTTCTTTGCAAAAGAGTCTGCAGTTCCACGCTTTGAACTGTGGAAAGGCGCCGGGCTCTGCTAAGATTTCCCCCGGCGCTTCGTTTGCCCTGGGCCAAAGCGAGCCTTCACAATAGCTGAACGCTAACACTGCATACTCGTTCCACTTCCAGAACAGGGCTACCGCGAGGCAGTTCTCCGGGGGAAAACGGCCCTTCGCGAAGGGCAGATCTGCCGAGCTCACTGCGGGAAAGCGAAAGCAAAGGACGCTTTTCTCCCTCTAACCGCTTTCGTCAGAGGAACGGGGGAAGTCACAGTGTTCTTTCTCTCACTGAGATACACACAATCTGTCGTTGCCTCTGAGCTCCGTTGCTGGCAAAGAACTGAAACTGACATACATTCCTGTGGGGAAACACAGGGCTTTGCTAGGATTTCTCTAGGCAGTCTCTTTTCCCTGGGCCTCGCTGTAGCAACACTATCTCGCCAGGGCAACACTGCATGGGATTTCCTCTGCCAGGAGAGAGCTGCTGCTTTGTAGATTGTGCTGGGAAACCTTGCTTCGGCGAGGGCCAATTGACCGCATTCAGGCAGAAAGAAAAGAGAATCGCAAGAGGCCTTTTCTTGCCGGCTGCCCTGCCAAGCCCTTCCAGCTAAAACTGTGCCGTTGCTCCTCTGGAAGGATCCCTGCACCGCGACGTAGTTTTTCAGAAGAAGCCTTGCGTTTGCAAGAGCAAAGGAGGAATTCGTTGCAGGAAAGAGGAAGGAAAGAAAGTTTCTCTCCCTCTGCCTGCTTTGCTCAGAGGACTGGACGAAGTTAGGAAGTTCTCCCTTTCACTGAGAAACGTGCAGGCTGCTGTTGCCTGGGCGGTCTGTTCTTTGCAAAAGAGTCTGCAGTTCCAGGCTTTGAACCGTGGAAAGGCGCCGGGCTCTGCTAAGATTTCCCCCGGCGCTTCGTTTGCCCTGGGCCAAAGCGAGCCTCCACAATAGCTGAACGCTAACACTGCATACTCGTTCCACTTCCAGAACAGGGCTACCGCGAGGCAGTTCTCCGGGGGAAAACGGCCCTTCGCGAAGGGCAGATCTGCCGAGCTCACTGCGGGAAAGCGAAAGCAAAGGACGCTTTTCTCCCTCTAACCGCTTTCGTCAGAGGAACGGGGGAAGTCACAGTGTTCTTTCTCTCACTGAGATACACACAATCTGACGTTGCCTCTGAGCTCCGTTGCTGGCAAAGAACTGAAATTGACATACATTCCTGTGGGGAAACACAGGACTTTGCTAGGATTTCTCCAGGCAGTCTCTTCTCCCTGGGCCTCCCTGTAGCAACACTATATCGCCAGGGCAACACTGCATGGGATTTCCTCTGCCAGGAGAGAGCTGCTGCTTTGTAGATTGTGCTGGGAAACCTTGCTTCGGCGAGTGCCAATTGACCGCATTCAGGCAGAAAGAAAAGAGAATCGCAAGAGGCCTTTTCTTGCCGGCTGCTCTGCCAAGCCCTTCCAGCTAAAACTGTGCCGTTGCTCCTCTGGAAGGATCCCTGCACCGCGACGTAGTTTTTCAGAAGAAGCCTTGCGTTTGCAAGAGCAAAGGAGGAATTCGTTGCAGGAAAGAGGAAGGAAAGAAAGTTTCTCTCCCTCTGCCTGCTTTGCTCAGAGGACTGGACGAAGTTAGGAAGTTCTCCCTTTCACTGAGAAACGTGCAGGCTGCTGTTGCCTGGGCGCTCTGTTCTTTGCAAAAGAGTCTGCAGTTCCACGCTTTGAACTGTGGAAAGGCGCCGGGCTCTGCTAAGATTTCCCCCGGCGCTTCGTTTGCCCTGGGCCAAAGCGAGCCTTCACAATAGCTGAACGCTAACACTGCATACTCGTTCCACTTCCAGAACAGGGCTACCGCGAGGCAGTTCTCCGGGGGAAAACGGCCCTTCGCGAAGGGCAGATCTGCCGAGCTCACTGCGGGAAAGCGAAAGCAAAGGACGCTTTTCTCCCTCTAACCGCTTTCGTCAGAGGAACGGGGGAAGTCACAGTGTTCTTTCTCTCACTGAGATACACACAATCTGTCGTTGCCTCTGAGCTCCGTTGCTGGCAAAGAACTGAAACTGACATACATTCCTGTGGGGAAACACAGGGCTTTGCTAGGATTTCTCCAGGCAGTCTCTTTTCCCTGGGCCTCCCTGTAGCAACACTATCTCGCCAGGGCAAGACTGCATGGGATTTCCTCTGCCAGGAGAGAGCTGCTGCTTTGTAGATTGTGCTGGGAAACCTTGCTTCGGCAAGTGCCAATTGACCTCATTCAGGCAGAAAGAAAAGAGAATCGCAAGAGGCCTTTTCTCGCCGGCTGCTCTGCCAAGCCCTTCCAGCTAAAACTATGCCGTTGCTCCTCTGGAAGGATCCCTGCACCGCGACGTAGTTTTTCAGAAGAAGCCTTGCGTTTGCAAGAGCAAAGGAGGAATTCGTTGCAGGAAAGAGGAAGGAAAGAAAGTTTCTCTCCCTCTGCCTGCTTTGCTCAGAGGACTGGACGAAGTTAGGAAGTTCTCCCTTTCACTGAGAAACGTGCAGGCTGCTGTTGCCTGGGCGCTCTGTTCTTTGCAAAAGAGTCTGCTGTTCCACGCTTTGAACCGTGGAAAGGCGCCGGGCTCTGCTAAGATTTCCCCCGGCGCTTCGTTTGCCCTGGGCCAAAGCGAGCCTTCACAATAGCTGAACGCTAACACTGCATACTCGTTCCACTTCCAGAACAGGGCTACCGCGAGGCAGTTCTCCGGGGGAAAACGGCCCTTCGCGAAGGGCAGATCTGCCGAGCTCACTGCGGGAAAGCGAAAGCAAAGGACGCTTTTCTCCCTCTAACCGCTTTCGTCAGAGGAACGGGGGAAGTCACAGTGTTCTTTCTCTCACTGAGATACACACAATCTGACGTTGCCTCTGAGCTCCGTTGCTGGCAAAGAACTGAAACTGACATACATTCCTGTGGGGAAACACAGGGCTTTGCTAGGATTTCTCCAGGCAGTCTCTTTTCCCTGGGCCTCCCTGTAGCAACACTATCTCGCCAGGGCAAGACTGCATGGGATTTCCTCTGCCAGGAGAGAGCTGCTGCTTTGTAGATTGTGCTGGGAAACCTTGCTTCGGCAAGTGCCAATTGACCTCATTCAGGCAGAAAGAAAAGAGAATCGCAAGAGGCCTTTTCTCGCCGGCTGCTCTGCCAAGCCCTTCCAGCTAAAACTATGCCGTTGCTCCTCTGGAAGGATCCCTGCACCGCGACGTAGTTTTTCAGAAGAAGCCTTGCCTTTGCAAGAGCAAAGGAGGAATTCGTTGCAGGAAAGAGGAAGGAAAGAAAGTTTCTCTCCCTCTGCCTGCTTTGCTCAGAGGACTGGATGAAGTTAGGAAGTTCTCCATTTCACTGAGAAACGTGCAGGCTGCTGTTGCCTGGGCGCTCTCTTCTTTGCAAAAGAGTCTGCAGTTCCAGGCTTTGAACCGTGGAAAGGCGCCGGGCTCTGCTAAGATTTCCCCCGGCGCTTCGTTTGCCCTGGGCCAAAGCGAGCCTTCACAATAGCTGAACGCTAACACTGCATACTCGTTCCACTTCCAGAACAGGGCTACCGCGAGGCAGTTCTCCGGGGGAAAACGGCCCTTCGCGAAGGGCAGATCTGCCGAGCTCACTGCGGGAAAGCGAAAGCAAAGGACGCTTTTCTCCCTCTAACCGCTTTCGTCAGAGGAACGGGGGAAGTCACAGTGTTCTTTCTCTCACTGAGATACACACAATCTGACGTTGCCTCTGAGCTCCGTTGCTGGCAAAGAACTGAAACTGACATACATTCCTGTGGGGAAACACAGGGCTTTGCTAGGATTTCTCCAGGCAGTCTCTTTTCCCTGGGCCTCCCTGTAGCAACACTATCTCGCCAGGGCAAGACTGCATGGGATTTCCTCTGCCAGGAGAGAGCTGCTGCTTTGTAGATTGTGCTGGGAAACCTTGCTTCGGCAAGTGCCAATTGACCTCATTCAGGCAGAAAGAAAAGAGAATCGCAAGAGGCCTTTTCTCGCCGGCTGCTCTGCCAAGCCCTTCCAGCTAAAACTATGCCGTTGCTCCTCTGGAAGGATCCCTGCACCGCGACGTAGTTTTTCAGAAGAAGCCTTGCGTTTGCAAGAGCAAAGGAGGAATTCGTTGCAGGAAAGAGGAAGGAAAGAAAGTTTCTCTCCCTCTGCCTGCTTTGCTCAGAGGACTGGACGAAGTTAGGAAGTTCTCCCTTTCACTGAGAAACGTGCAGGCTGCTGTTGCCTGGGCGCTCTGTTCTTTGCAAAAGAGTCTGCTGTTCCACGCTTTGAACCGTGGAAAGGCGCCGGGCTCTGCTAAGATTTCCCCCGGCGCTTCGTTTGCCCTGGGCCAAAGCGAGCCTTCACAATAGCTGAACGCTAACACTGCATACTCGTTCCACTTCCAGAACAGGGCTACCGCGAGGCAGTTCTCCGGGGGAAAACGGCCCTTCGCGAAGGGCAGATCTGCCGAGCTCACTGCGGGAAAGCGAAAGCAAAGGACGCTTTTCTCCCTCTAACCGCTTTCGTCAGAGGAACGGGGGAAGTCACAGTGTTCTTTCTCTCACTGAGATACACACAATCTGACGTTGCCTCTGAGCTCCGTTGCTGGCAAAGAACTGAAACTGACATACATTCCTGTGGGGAAACACAGGGCTTTGCTAGGATTTCTCCAGGCAGTCTCTTTTCCCTGGGCCTCCCTGTAGCAACACTATCTCGCCAGGGCAAGACTGCATGGGATTTCCTCTGCCAGGAGAGAGCTGCTGCTTTGTAGATTGTGCTGGGAAACCTTGCTTCGGCAAGTGCCAATTGACCGCATTCAGGCAGAAAGAAAAGAGAATCGCAAGAGGCCTTTTCTCGCCGGCTGCTCTGCCAAGCCCTTCCAGCTAAAACTATGCCGTTGCTCCTCTGGAAGGATCCCTGCACCGCGACGTAGTTTTTCAGAAGAAGCCTTGCGTTTGCAAGAGCAAAGGAGGAATTCGTTGCAGGAAAGAGGAAGGAAAGAAAGTTTCTCTCCCTCTGCCTGCTTTGCTCAGAGGACTGGACGAAGTTAGGAAGTTCTCCCTTTCACTGAGAAACGTGCAGGCTGCTGTTGCCTGGGCGCTCTGTTCTTTGCAAAAGAGTCTGCTGTTCCACGCTTTGAACCGTGGAAAGGCGCCGGGCTCTGCTAAGATTTCCCCCGGCGCTTCGTTTGCCCTGGGCCAAAGCGAGCCTTCACAATAGCTGAACGCTAACACTGCATACTCGTTCCACTTCCAGAACAGGGCTACCGCGAGGCAGTTCTCCGGGGGAAAACGGCCCTTCGCGAAGGGCAGATCTGCCGAGCTCACTGCGGGAAAGCGAAAGCAAAGGACGCTTTTCTCCCTCTAACCGCTTTCGTCAGAGGAACGGGGGAAGTCACAGTGTTCTTTCTCTCACTGAGATACACACAATCTGACGTTGCCTCTGAGCTCCGTTGCTGGCAAAGAACTGAAACTGACATACATTCCTGTGGGGAAACACAGGGCTTTGCTAGGATTTCTCCAGGCAGTCTCTTTTCCCTGGGCCTCCCTGTAGCAACACTATCTCGCCAGGGCAACACTGCATGGGATTTCCTCTGCCAGGAGAGAGCTGCTGCTTTGTAGATTGTGCTGGGAAACCTTGCTTCGGCGAGTGCCAATTGACCGCATTCAGGCAGAAAGAAAAGAGAATCGCAAGAGGCCTTTTCTTGCCGGCTGCTCTGCCAAGCCCTTCCAGCTAAAACTGTGCCGTTGCTCCTCTGGAAGGATCCCTGCACCGCGACGTAGTTTTTCAGAAGAAGCCTTGCGTTTGCAAGAGCAAAGGAGGAATTCGTTGCAGGAAAGAGGAAGGAAAGAAAGTTTCTCTCCCTCTGCCTGCTTTGCTCAGAGGACTGGACGAAGTTAGGAAGTTCTCCCTTTCACTGAGAAACGTGCAGGCTGCTGTTGCCTGGGCGCTCTGTTCTTTGCAAAAGAGTCTGCAGTTCCACGCTTTGAACCGTGGAAAGGCGCCGGGCTCTGCTAAGATTTCCCCCGGCGCTTCGTTTGCCCTGGGCCAAAGCGAGCCTTCACAATAGCTGAACGCTAACACTGCATACTCGTTCCACTTCCAGAACAGGGCTACCGCGAGGCAGTTCTCCGGGGGAAAACGGCCCTTCGCGAAGGGCAGATCTGCCGAGCTCACTGCGGGAAAGCGAAAGCAAAGGACGCTTTTCTCCCTCTAACCGCTTTCGTCAGAGGAACGGGGGAAGTCACAGTGTTCTTTCTCTCACTGAGATACACACAATCTGTCGTTGCCTCTGAGCTCCGTTGCTGGCAAAGAACTGAAACTGACATACATTCCTGTGGGGAAACACAGGGCTTTGCTAGGATTTCTCCAGGCAGTCTCTTTTCCCTGGGCCTCGCCGTAGCAACACTATCTCGCCAGGGCAACACTGCATGGGATTTCCTCTGCCAGGAGAGAGCTGCTGCTTTGTAGATTGTGCTGGGAAACCTTGCTTCGGCAAGTGCCAATTGACCGCATTCAGGCAGAAAGAAAAGAGAATCGCAAGAGGCCTTTTCTCGCCGGCTGCTCTGCCAAGCCCTTCCAGCTAAAACTATGCCGTTGCTCCTCTGGAAGGATCCCTGCACCGCGACGTAGTTTTTCAGAAGAAGCCTTGCGTTTGCAAGAGCAAAGGAGGAATTCGTTGCAGGAAAGAGGAAGGAAAGAAAGTTTCTCTCCCTCTGCCTGCTTTGCTCAGAGGACTGGACGAAGTTAGGAAGTTCTCCCTTTCACTGAGAAACGTGCAGGCTGCTGTTGCCTGGGCGCTCTGTTCTTTGCAAAAGAGTCTGCTGTTCCACGCTTTGAACCGTGGAAAGGCGCCGGGCTCTGCTAAGATTTCCCCCGGCGCTTCGTTTGCCCTGGGCCAAAGCGAGCCTTCACAATAGCTGAACGCTAACACTGCATACTCGTTCCACTTCCAGAACAGGGCTACCGCGAGGCAGTTCTCCGGGGGAAAACGGCCCTTCGCGAAGGGCAGATCTGCCGAGCTCACTGCGGGAAAGCGAAAGCAAAGGACGCTTTTCTCCCTCTAACCGCTTTCGTCAGAGGAACGGGGGAAGTCACAGTGTTCTTTCTCTCACTGAGATACACACAATCTGACGTTGCCTCTGAGCTCCGTTGCTGGCAAAGAACTGAAATTGACATACATTCCTGTGGGGAAACACAGGACTTTGCTAGGATTTCTCCAGGCAGTCTCTTCTCCCTGGGCCTCCCTGTAGCAACACTATATCGCCAGGGCAACACTGCATGGGATTTCCTCTGCCAGGAGAGAGCTGCTGCTTTGTAGATTGTGCTGGGAAACCTTGCTTCGGCGAGTGCCAATTGACCGCATTCAGGCAGAAAGAAAAGAGAATCGCAAGAGGCCTTTTCTTGCCGGCTGCTCTGCCAAGCCCTTCCAGCTAAAACTGTGCCGTTGCTCCTCTGGAAGGATCCCTGCACCGCGACGTAGTTTTTCAGAAGAAGCCTTGCGTTTGCAAGAGCAAAGGAGGAATTCGTTGCAGGAAAGAGGAAGGAAAGAAAGTTTCTCTCCCTCTGCCTGCTTTGCTCAGAGGACTGGACGAAGTTAGGAAGTTCTCCCTTTCACTGAGAAACGTGCAGGCTGCTGTTGCCTGGGCGCTCTGTTCTTTGCAAAAGAGTCTGCAGTTCCACGCTTTGAACTGTGGAAAGGCGCCGGGCTCTGCTAAGATTTCCCCCGGCGCTTCGTTTGCCCTGGGCCAAAGCGAGCCTTCACAATAGCTGAACGCTAACACTGCATACTCGTTCCACTTCCAGAACAGGGCTACCGCGAGGCAGTTCTCCGGGGGAAAACGGCCCTTCGCGAAGGGCAGATCTGCCGAGCTCACTGCGGGAAAGCGAAAGCAAAGGACGCTTTTCTCCCTCTAACCGCTTTCGTCAGAGGAACGGGGGAAGTCACAGTGTTCTTTCTCTCACTGAGATACACACAATCTGTCGTTGCCTCTGAGCTCCGTTGCTGGCAAAGAACTGAAACTGACATACATTCCTGTGGGGAAACACAGGGCTTTGCTAGGATTTCTCTAGGCAGTCTCTTTTCCCTGGGCCTCGCTGTAGCAACACTATCTCGCCAGGGCAACACTGCATGGGATTTCCTCTGCCAGGAGAGAGCTGCTGCTTTGTAGATTGTGCTGGGAAACCTTGCTTCGGCGAGGGCCAATTGACCGCATTCAGGCAGAAAGAAAAGAGAATCGCAAGAGGCCTTTTCTTGCCGGCTGCCCTGCCAAGCCCTTCCAGCTAAAACTGTGCCGTTGCTCCTCTGGAAGGATCCCTGCACCGCGACGTAGTTTTTCAGAAGAAGCCTTGCGTTTGCAAGAGCAAAGGAGGAATTCGTTGCAGGAAAGAGGAAGGAAAGAAAGTTTCTCTCCCTCTGCCTGCTTTGCTCAGAGGACTGGACGAAGTTAGGAAGTTCTCCCTTTCACTGAGAAACGTGCAGGCTGCTGTTGCCTGGGCGGTCTGTTCTTTGCAAAAGAGTCTGCAGTTCCAGGCTTTGAACCGTGGAAAGGCGCCGGGCTCTGCTAAGATTTCCCCCGGCGCTTCGTTTGCCCTGGGCCAAAGCGAGCCTCCACAATAGCTGAACGCTAACACTGCATACTCGTTCCACTTCCAGAACAGGGCTACCGCGAGGCAGTTCTCCGGGGGAAAACGGCCCTTCGCGAAGGGCAGATCTGCCGAGCTCACTGCGGGAAAGCGAAAGCAAAGGACGCTTTTCTCCCTCTAACCGCTTTCGTCAGAGGAACGGGGGAAGTCACAGTGTTCTTTCTCTCACTGAGATACACACAATCTGACGTTGCCTCTGAGCTCCGTTGCTGGCAAAGAACTGAAATTGACATACATTCCTGTGGGGAAACACAGGACTTTGCTAGGATTTCTCCAGGCAGTCTCTTCTCCCTGGGCCTCCCTGTAGCAACACTATATCGCCAGGGCAACACTGCATGGGATTTCCTCTGCCAGGAGAGAGCTGCTGCTTTGTAGATTGTGCTGGGAAACCTTGCTTCGGCGAGTGCCAATTGACCGCATTCAGGCAGAAAGAAAAGAGAATCGCAAGAGGCCTTTTCTTGCCGGCTGCTCTGCCAAGCCCTTCCAGCTAAAACTGTGCCGTTGCTCCTCTGGAAGGATCCCTGCACCGCGACGTAGTTTTTCAGAAGAAGCCTTGCGTTTGCAAGAGCAAAGGAGGAATTCGTTGCAGGAAAGAGGAAGGAAAGAAAGTTTCTCTCCCTCTGCCTGCTTTGCTCAGAGGACTGGACGAAGTTAGGAAGTTCTCCCTTTCACTGAGAAACGTGCAGGCTGCTGTTGCCTGGGCGCTCTGTTCTTTGCAAAAGAGTCTGCAGTTCCACGCTTTGAACTGTGGAAAGGCGCCGGGCTCTGCTAAGATTTCCCCCGGCGCTTCGTTTGCCCTGGGCCAAAGCGAGCCTTCACAATAGCTGAACGCTAACACTGCATACTCGTTCCACTTCCAGAACAGGGCTACCGCGAGGCAGTTCTCCGGGGGAAAACGGCCCTTCGCGAAGGGCAGATCTGCCGAGCTCACTGCGGGAAAGCGAAAGCAAAGGACGCTTTTCTCCCTCTAACCGCTTTCGTCAGAGGAACGGGGGAAGTCACAGTGTTCTTTCTCTCACTGAGATACACACAATCTGTCGTTGCCTCTGAGCTCCGTTGCTGGCAAAGAACTGAAACTGACATACATTCCTGTGGGGAAACACAGGGCTTTGCTAGGATTTCTCCAGGCAGTCTCTTTTCCCTGGGCCTCCCTGTAGCAACACTATCTCGCCAGGGCAAGACTGCATGGGATTTCCTCTGCCAGGAGAGAGCTGCTGCTTTGTAGATTGTGCTGGGAAACCTTGCTTCGGCAAGTGCCAATTGACCTCATTCAGGCAGAAAGAAAAGAGAATCGCAAGAGGCCTTTTCTCGCCGGCTGCTCTGCCAAGCCCTTCCAGCTAAAACTATGCCGTTGCTCCTCTGGAAGGATCCCTGCACCGCGACGTAGTTTTTCAGAAGAAGCCTTGCGTTTGCAAGAGCAAAGGAGGAATTCGTTGCAGGAAAGAGGAAGGAAAGAAAGTTTCTCTCCCTCTGCCTGCTTTGCTCAGAGGACTGGACGAAGTTAGGAAGTTCTCCCTTTCACTGAGAAACGTGCAGGCTGCTGTTGCCTGGGCGCTCTGTTCTTTGCAAAAGAGTCTGCTGTTCCACGCTTTGAACCGTGGAAAGGCGCCGGGCTCTGCTAAGATTTCCCCCGGCGCTTCGTTTGCCCTGGGCCAAAGCGAGCCTTCACAATAGCTGAACGCTAACACTGCATACTCGTTCCACTTCCAGAACAGGGCTACCGCGAGGCAGTTCTCCGGGGGAAAACGGCCCTTCGCGAAGGGCAGATCTGCCGAGCTCACTGCGGGAAAGCGAAAGCAAAGGACGCTTTTCTCCCTCTAACCGCTTTCGTCAGAGGAACGGGGGAAGTCACAGTGTTCTTTCTCTCACTGAGATACACACAATCTGACGTTGCCTCTGAGCTCCGTTGCTGGCAAAGAACTGAAACTGACATACATTCCTGTGGGGAAACACAGGGCTTTGCTAGGATTTCTCCAGGCAGTCTCTTTTCCCTGGGCCTCCCTGTAGCAACACTATCTCGCCAGGGCAAGACTGCATGGGATTTCCTCTGCCAGGAGAGAGCTGCTGCTTTGTAGATTGTGCTGGGAAACCTTGCTTCGGCAAGTGCCAATTGACCTCATTCAGGCAGAAAGAAAAGAGAATCGCAAGAGGCCTTTTCTCGCCGGCTGCTCTGCCAAGCCCTTCCAGCTAAAACTATGCCGTTGCTCCTCTGGAAGGATCCCTGCACCGCGACGTAGTTTTTCAGAAGAAGCCTTGCCTTTGCAAGAGCAAAGGAGGAATTCGTTGCAGGAAAGAGGAAGGAAAGAAAGTTTCTCTCCCTCTGCCTGCTTTGCTCAGAGGACTGGATGAAGTTAGGAAGTTCTCCATTTCACTGAGAAACGTGCAGGCTGCTGTTGCCTGGGCGCTCTCTTCTTTGCAAAAGAGTCTGCAGTTCCAGGCTTTGAACCGTGGAAAGGCGCCGGGCTCTGCTAAGATTTCCCCCGGCGCTTCGTTTGCCCTGGGCCAAAGCGAGCCTTCACAATAGCTGAACGCTAACACTGCATACTCGTTCCACTTCCAGAACAGGGCTACCGCGAGGCAGTTCTCCGGGGGAAAACGGCCCTTCGCGAAGGGCAGATCTGCCGAGCTCACTGCGGGAAAGCGAAAGCAAAGGACGCTTTTCTCCCTCTAACCGCTTTCGTCAGAGGAACGGGGGAAGTCACAGTGTTCTTTCTCTCACTGAGATACACACAATCTGACGTTGCCTCTGAGCTCCGTTGCTGGCAAAGAACTGAAACTGACATACATTCCTGTGGGGAAACACAGGGCTTTGCTAGGATTTCTCCAGGCAGTCTCTTTTCCCTGGGCCTCCCTGTAGCAACACTATCTCGCCAGGGCAAGACTGCATGGGATTTCCTCTGCCAGGAGAGAGCTGCTGCTTTGTAGATTGTGCTGGGAAACCTTGCTTCGGCAAGTGCCAATTGACCTCATTCAGGCAGAAAGAAAAGAGAATCGCAAGAGGCCTTTTCTCGCCGGCTGCTCTGCCAAGCCCTTCCAGCTAAAACTATGCCGTTGCTCCTCTGGAAGGATCCCTGCACCGCGACGTAGTTTTTCAGAAGAAGCCTTGCGTTTGCAAGAGCAAAGGAGGAATTCGTTGCAGGAAAGAGGAAGGAAAGAAAGTTTCTCTCCCTCTGCCTGCTTTGCTCAGAGGACTGGACGAAGTTAGGAAGTTCTCCCTTTCACTGAGAAACGTGCAGGCTGCTGTTGCCTGGGCGCTCTGTTCTTTGCAAAAGAGTCTGCTGTTCCACGCTTTGAACCGTGGAAAGGCGCCGGGCTCTGCTAAGATTTCCCCCGGCGCTTCGTTTGCCCTGGGCCAAAGCGAGCCTTCACAATAGCTGAACGCTAACACTGCATACTCGTTCCACTTCCAGAACAGGGCTACCGCGAGGCAGTTCTCCGGGGGAAAACGGCCCTTCGCGAAGGGCAGATCTGCCGAGCTCACTGCGGGAAAGCGAAAGCAAAGGACGCTTTTCTCCCTCTAACCGCTTTCGTCAGAGGAACGGGGGAAGTCACAGTGTTCTTTCTCTCACTGAGATACACACAATCTGACGTTGCCTCTGAGCTCCGTTGCTGGCAAAGAACTGAAACTGACATACATTCCTGTGGGGAAACACAGGGCTTTGCTAGGATTTCTCCAGGCAGTCTCTTTTCCCTGGGCCTCCCTGTAGCAACACTATCTCGCCAGGGCAAGACTGCATGGGATTTCCTCTGCCAGGAGAGAGCTGCTGCTTTGTAGATTGTGCTGGGAAACCTTGCTTCGGCAAGTGCCAATTGACCTCATTCAGGCAGAAAGAAAAGAGAATCGCAAGAGGCCTTTTCTCGCCGGCTGCTCTGCCAAGCCCTTCCAGCTAAAACTATGCCGTTGCTCCTCTGGAAGGATCCCTGCACCGCGACGTAGTTTTTCAGAAGAAGCCTTGCCTTTGCAAGAGCAAAGGAGGAATTCGTTGCAGGAAAGAGGAAGGAAAGAAAGTTTCTCTCCCTCTGCCTGCTTTGCTCAGAGGACTGGACGAAGTTAGGAAGTTCTCCCTTTCACTGAGAAACGTGCAGGCTGCTGTTGCCTGGGCGCTCTGTTCTTTGCAAAAGAGTCTGCTGTTCCACGCTTTGAACCGTGGAAAGGCGCCGGGCTCTGCTAAGATTTCCCCCGGCGCTTCGTTTGCCCTGGGCCAAAGCGAGCCTTCACAATAGCTGAACGCTAACACTGCATACTCGTTCCACTTCCAGAACAGGGCTACCGCGAGGCAGTTCTCCGGGGGAAAACGGCCCTTCGCGAAGGGCAGATCTGCCGAGCTCACTGCGGGAAAGCGAAAGCAAAGGACGCTTTTCTCCCTCTAACCGCTTTCGTCAGAGGAACGGGGGAAGTCACAGTGTTCTTTCTCTCACTGAGATACACACAATCTGACGTTGCCTCTGAGCTCCGTTGCTGGCAAAGAACTGAAACTGACATACATTCCTGTGGGGAAACACAGGGCTTTGCTAGGATTTCTCTAGGCAGTCTGTTTTCCCTGGGCCTCGCTGTAGCAACACTATCTCGCCAGGGCAACACTGCATGGGATTTCCTCTGCCAGGAGAGAGCTGCTGCTTTGTAGATTGTGCTGGGAAACCTTGCTTCGGCGAGTGCCAATTGACCGCATTCAGGCAGAAAGAAAAGAGAATCGCAAGAGGCCTTTTCTTGCCGGCTGCCCTGCCAAGCCCTTCCAGCTAAAACTGTGCCGTTGCTCCTCTGGAAGGATCCCCGCACCGCGACGTAGTTTTTCAGAAGAAGCCTTGCGTTTGCAAGAGCAAAGGAGGAATTCGTTGCAGGAAAGAGGAAGGAAAGAAAGTTTCTCTCCCTCTGCCTGCTTTGCTCAGAGGACTGGACGAAGTTAGGAAGTTCTCCGTTTCACTGAGAAACGTGCAGGCTGCTGTTGCCTGGGCGCTCTGTTCTTTGCAAAAGAGTCTGCAGTTCCAGGCTTTGAACCGTGGAAAGGCGCCGGGCTCTGCTAAGATTTCCCCCGGCGCTTCGTTTGCCCTGGGCCAAAGCGAGCCTTCACAATAGCTGAACGCTAACACTGCATACTCGTTCCACTTCCAGAACAGGGCTACCGCGAGGCAGTTCTCCGGGGGAAAACGGCCCTTCGCGAAGGGCAGATCTGCCGAGCTCACTGCGGGAAAGCGAAAGCAAAGGACGCTTTTCTCCCTCTAACCGCTTTCGTCAGAGGAACGGGGGAAGTCACAGTGTTCTTTCTCTCACTGAGATACACACAATCTGACGTTGCCTCTGAGCTCCGTTGCTGGCAAAGAACTGAAACTGACATACATTCCTGTGGGGAAACACAGGGCTTTGCTAGGATTTCTCCAGGCAGTCTCTTTTCCCTGGGCCTCCCTGTAGCAACACTATCTCGCCAGGGCAACACTGCATGGGATTTCCTCTGCCAGGAGAGAGCTGCTGCTTTGTAGATTGTGCTGGGAAACCTTGCTTCGGCGAGTGCCAATTGACCGCATTCAGGCAGAAAGAAAAGAGAATCGCAAGAGGCCTTTTCTTGCCGGCTGCTCTGCGAAGCCCTTCCAGCTAAAACTGTGCCGTTGCTCCTCTGGAAGGATCCCTGCACCGCGACGTAGTTTTTCAGAAGAAGCCTTGCGTTTGCAAGAGCAAAGGAGGAATTCGTTGCAGGAAAGAGGAAGGAAAGAAAGTTTCTCTCCCTCTGCCTGCTTTGCTCAGAGGACTGGACGAAGTTAGGAAGTTCTCCCTTTCACTGAGAAACGTGCAGGCTGCTGTTGCCTGGGCGCTCTGTTCTTTGCAAAAGAGTCTGCAGTTCCACGCTTTGAACCGTGGAAAGGCGCCGGGCTCTGCTAAGATTTCCCCCGGCGCTTCGTTTGCCCTGGGCCAAAGCGAGCCTTCACAATAGCTGAACGCTAACACTGCATACTCGTTCCACTTCCAGAACAGGGCTACCGCGAGGCAGTTCTCCGGGGGAAAACGGCCCTTCGCGAAGGGCAGATCTGCCGAGCTCACTGCGGGAAAGCGAAAGCAAAGGACGCTTTTCTCCCTCTAACCGCTTTCGTCAGAGGAACGGGGGAAGTCACAGTGTTCTTTCTCTCACTGAGATACACACAATCTGTCGTTGCCTCTGAGCTCCGTTGCTGGCAAAGAACTGAAACTGACATACATTCCTGTGGGGAAACACAGGGCTTTGCTAGGATTTCTCCAGGCAGTCTCTTTTCCCTGGGCCTCGCTGTAGCAACACTATCTCGCCAGGGCAACACTGCATGGGATTTCCTCTGCCAGGAGAGAGCTGCTGCTTTGTAGTTTGTGCTGGGAAACCTTGCTTCGGCGAGTGCCAATTGACCGCATTCAGGCAGAAAGAAAAGAGAATCGCAAGAGGCCTTTTCTCGCCGGCTGCTCTGCCAAGCCCTTCCAGCTAAAACTATGCCGTTGCTCCTCTGGAAGGATCCCTGCACCGCGACGTAGTTTTTCAGAAGAAGCCTTGCGTTTGCAAGAGCAAAGGAGGAATTCGTTGCAGGAAAGAGGAAGGAAAGAAAGTTTCTCTCCCTCTGCCTGCTTTGCTCAGAGGACTGGACGAAGTTAGGAAGTTCTCCCTTTCACTGAGAAACGTGCAGGCTGCTGTTTCCTGGGCGCTCTGTTCTTTGCAAAAGAGTCTGCAGTTCCACGCTTTGAACTGTGGAAAGGCGCCGGGCTCTGCTAAGATTTCCCCCGGCGCTTCGTTTGCCCTGGGCCAAAGCGAGCCTTCACAATAGCTGAACGCTAACACTGCATACTCGTTCCACTTCCAGAACAGGGCTACCGCGAGGCAGTTCTCCGGGGGAAAACGGCCCTTCGCGAAGGGCAGATCTGCCGAGCTCACTGCGGGAAAGCGAAAGCAAAGGACGCTTTTCTCCCTCTAACCGCTTTCGTCAGAGGAACGGGGGAAGTCACAGTGTTCTTTCTCTCACTGAGATACACACAATCTGTCGTTGCCTCTGAGCTCCGTTGCTGGCAAAGAACTGAAACTGACATACATTCCTGTGGGGAAACACAGGGCTTTGCTAGGATTTCTCCAGGCAGTCTCTTTTCCCTGGGCCTCACTGTAGCAACACTATCTCGCCAGGGCAACACTGCATGAGATTTCCTCAGCCAGGAGAGAGCTGCTGCTTTGTAGATTGTGCTGGGAAACCTTGCTTCGGCAAGTGCCAATTGACCGCATTCAGGCAGAAAGAAAAGAGAATCGCAAGAGGCCTATTCTCGCCGGCTGCTCTGCCAAGCCCTTCCAGCTAAAACTATGCCGTTGCTCCTCTGGAAGGATCCCTGCACCGCGACGTAGTTTTTCAGAAGAAGCCTTGCGTTTGCAAGAGCAAAGGAGGAATTCGTTGCAGGAAAGAGGAAGGAAAGAAAGTTTCTCTCCCTCTGCCTGCTTTGCTCAGAGGACTGGACGAAGTTAGGAAGTTCTCCCTTTCACTGAGAAACGTGCAGGCTGCTGTTGCCTGGGCGCTCTGTTCTTTGCAAAAGAGTCTGCTGTTCCACGCTTTGAACCGTGGAAAGGCGCCGGGCTCTGCTAAGATTTCCCCCGGCGCTTCGTTTGCCCTGGGCCAAAGCGAGCCTTCACAATAGCTGAACGCTAACACTGCATACTCGTTCCACTTCCAGAACAGGGCTACCGCGAGGCAGTTCTCCGGGGGAAAACGGCCCTTCGCGAAGGGCAGATCTGCCGAGCTCACTGCGGGAAAGCGAAAGGAAAGGACGCTTTTCTCCCTCTAACCGCTTTCGTCAGAGGAACGGGGGAAGTCACAGTGTTCTTTCTCTCACTGAGATACACACAATCTGACGTTGCCTCTGAGCTCCGTTGCTGGCAAAAAACTGAAACTGACATACATTCCTGTGGGGAAACACAGGGCTTTGCTAGGATTTCTCTAGGCAGTCTGTTTTCCCTGGGCCTCGCCGTAGCAACACTATCTCGCCAGGGCAACACTGCATGGGATTTCCTCTGCCAGGAGAGAGCTGCTGCTTTGTAGATTGTGCTGGGAAACCTTGCTTTGGCAAGTGCCAATTGACCGCATTCAGGCAGAAAGAAAAGAGAATCGCAAGAGGCCTTTTCTCGCCGGCTGCTCTGCCAAGCCCTTCCAGCTACAACTGTGCCGTTTCTCCTCTGGAAGGATCCCTGCACCGCGACGTAGTTTTTCAGAAGAAGCCTTGCGTTTGCAAGAGCAAAGGAGGAATTCGTTGCAGGAAAGAGGAAGGAAAGAAAGTTTCTCTCCCTCTGCCTGCTTTGCTCAGAGGACTGGACGAAGTTAGGAAGTTCTCCCTTTCACTGAGAAACGTGCAGGCTGCTGTTGCCTGGGCGCTCTGTTCTTTGCAAAAGAGTCTGCTGTTCCACGCTTTGAACCGTGGAAAGGCGCCGGGCTCTGCTAAGATTTCCCCCGGCGCTTCGTTTGCCCTGGGCCAAAGCGAGCCTTCACAATAGCTGAACGCTAACACTGCATACTCGTTCCACTTCCAGAACAGGGCTACCGCGAGGCAGTTCTCCGGGGGAAAACGGCCCTTCGCGAAGGGCAGATCTGCCGAGCTCACTGCGGGAAAGCGAAAGCAAAGGACGCTTTTCTCCCTCTAACCGCTTTCGTCAGAGGAACGGGGGAAGTCACAGTGTTCTTTCTCTCACTGAGATACACACAATCTGACGTTGCCTCTGAGCTCCGTTGCTGGCAAAGAACTGAAACTGACATACATTCCTGTGGGGAAACACAGGGCTTTGCTAGGATTTCTCCAGGCAGTCTCTTTTCCCTGGGCCTCCCTGTAGCAACACTATCTCGCCAGGGCAAGACTGCATGGGATTTCCTCTGCCAGGAGAGAGCTGCTGCTTTGTAGATTGTGCTGGGAAACCTTGCTTCGGCAAGTGCCAATTGACCGCATTCAGGCAGAAAGAAAAGAGAATCGCAAGAGGCCTTTTCTCGCCGGCTGCTCTGCCAAGCCCTTCCAGCTAAAACTATGCCGTTGCTCCTCTGGAAGGATCCCTGCACCGCGACGTAGTTTTTCAGAAGAAGCCTTGCGTTTGCAAGAGCAAAGGAGGAATTCGTTGCAGGAAAGAGGAAGGAAAGAAAGTTTCTCTCCCTCTGCCTGCTTTGCTCAGAGGACTGGACGAAGTTAGGAAGTTCTCCCTTTCACTGAGAAACGTGCAGGCTGCTGTTGCCTGGGCGCTCTGTTCTTTGCAAAAGAGTCTGCTGTTCCACGCTTTGAACCGTGGAAAGGCGCCGGGCTCTGCTAAGATTTCCCCCGGCGCTTCGTTTGCCCTGGGCCAAAGCGAGCCTTCACAATAGCTGAACGCTAACACTGCATACTCGTTCCACTTCCAGAACAGGGCTACCGCGAGGCAGTTCTCCGGGGGAAAACGGCCCTTCGCGAAGGGCAGATCTGCCGAGCTCACTGCGGGAAAGCGAAAGCAAAGGACGCTTTTCTCCCTCTAACCGCTTTCGTCAGAGGAACGGGGGAAGTCACAGTGTTCTTTCTCTCACTGAGATACACACAATCTGACGTTGCCTCTGAGCTCCGTTGCTGGCAAAGAACTGAAACTGACATACATTCCTGTGGGGAAACACAGGGCTTTGCTAGGATTTCTCCAGGCAGTCTCTTTTCCCTGGGCCTCCCTGTAGCAACACTATCTCGCCAGGGCAAGACTGCATGGGATTTCCTCTGCCAGGAGAGAGCTGCTGCTTTGTAGATTGTGCTGGGAAACCTTGCTTCGGCAAGTGCCAATTGACCTCATTCAGGCAGAAAGAAAAGAGAATCGCAAGAGGCCTTTTCTCGCCGGCTGCTCTGCCAAGCCCTTCCAGCTAAAACTATGCCGTTGCTCCTCTGGAAGGATCCCTGCACCGCGACGTAGTTTTTCAGAAGAAGCCTTGCCTTTGCAAGAGCAAAGGAGGAATTCGTTGCAGGAAAGAGGAAGGAAAGAAAGTTTCTCTCCCTCTGCCTGCTTTGCTCAGAGGACTGGAGGAAGTTAGGAAGTTCTCCCTTTCACTGAGAAACGTGCAGGCTGCTGTTGCCTGGGCGCTCTGTTCTTTGCAAAAGAGTCTGCAGTTCCACGCTTTGAACCGTGGAAAGGCGCCGGGCTCTGCTAAGATTTCCCCCGGCGCTTCTTTTGCCCTGGGCCAAAGCGAGCCTTCACAATAGCTGAACGCTAACACTGCATACTCGTTCCACTTCCAGAACAGGGCTACCGCGAGGCAGTTCTCCGGGGGAAAACGGCCCTTCGCGAAGGGCAGATCTGCCGAGCTCACTGCGGGAAAGCGAAAGCAAAGGACGCTTTTCTCCCTCTAACCGCTTTCGTCAGAGGAACGGGGGAAGTCACAGTGTTCTTTCTCTCACTGAGATACACACAATCTGTCGTTGCCTCTGAGCTCCGTTGCTGGCAAAGAACTGAAACTGACATACATTCCTGTGGGGAAACACAGGGCTTTGCTAGGATTTCTCTAGGCAGTCTGTTTTCCCTGGGCCTCGCTGTAGCAACACTATCTCGCCAGGGCAACACTGCATGGGATTTCCTCTGCCAGGAGAGAGCTGCTGCTTTGTAGTTTGTGCTGGGAAACCTTGCTTCGGCGAGTGCCAATTGACCGCATTCAGGCAGAAAGAAAAGAGAATCGCAAGAGGCCTTTTCTCGCCGGCTGCTCTGCCAAGCCCTTCCAGCTACAACTGTGCCGTTGCTCCTCTGGAAGGATCCCTGCACCGCGACGTAGTTTTTCAGAAGAAGCCTTGCGTTTGCAAGAGCAAAGGAGGAATTCGTTGCAGGAAAGAGGAAGGAAAGAAAGTTTCTCTCCCTCTGCCTGCTTTGCTCAGAGGACTGGACGAAGTTAGGAAGTTCTCCCTTTCACTGAGAAACGTGCAGGCTGCTGTTGCCTGGGCGGTCTGTTCTTTGCAAAAGAGTCTGCAGTTCCAGGCTTTGAACCGTGGAAAGGCGCCGGGCTCTGCTAAGATTTCCCCCGGCGCTTCGTTTGCCCTGGGCCAAAGCGAGCCTTCACAATAGCTGAACGCTAACACTGCATACTCGTTCCACTTCCAGAACAGGGCTACCGCGAGGCAGTTCTCCGGGGGAAAACGGCCCTTCGCGAAGGGCAGATCTGCCGAGCTCACTGCGGGAAAGCGAAAGCAAAGGACGCTTTTCTCCCTCTAACCGCTTTCGTCAGAGGAACGGGGGAAGTCACAGTGTTCTTTCTCTCACTGAGATACACACAATCTGTCGTTGCCTCTGAGCTCCGTTGCTGGCAAAGAACTGAAACTGACATACATTCCTGTGGGGAAACACAGGGCTTTGCTAGGATTTCTCCAGGCAGTCTCTTTTCCCTGGGCCTCACTGTAGCAACACTATCTCGCCAGGGCAAGACTGCATGGGATTTCCTCTGCCAGGAGAGAGCTGCTGCTTTGTAGATTGTGCTGGGAAACCTTGCTTCGGCAAGTGCCAATTGACCGCATTCAGGCAGAAAGAAAAGAGAATCGCAAGAGGCCTTTTCTCGCCGGCTGCTCTGCCAAGCCCTTCCAGCTAAAACTATGCCGTTGCTCCTCTGGAAGGATCCCTGCACCGCGACGTAGTTTTTCAGAAGAAGCCTTGCGTTTGCAAGAGCAAAGGAGGAATTCGTTGCAGGAAAGAGGAAGGAAAGAAAGTTTCTCTCCCTCTGCCTGCTTTGCTCAGAGGACTGGAGGAAGTTAGGAAGTTCTCCCTTTCACTGAGAAACGTGCAGGCTGCTGTTGCCTGGGCGCTCTGTTCTTTGCAAAAGAGTCTGCAGTTCCACGCTTTGAACTGTGGAAAGGCGCCGGGCTCTGCTAAGATTTCCCCCGGCGCTTCTTTTGCCCTGGGCCAAAGCGAGCCTTCACAATAGCTGAACGCTAACACTGCATACTCGTTCCACTTCCAGAACAGGGCTACCGCGAGGCAGTTCTCCGGGGGAAAACGGCCCTTCGCGAAGGGCAGATCTGCCGAGCTCACTGCGGGAAAGCGAAAGCAAAGGACGCTTTTCTCCCTCTAACCGCTTTCGTCAGAGGAACGGGGGAAGTCACAGTGTTCTTTCTCTCACTGAGATACACACAATCTGTCGTTGCCTCTGAGCTCCGTTGCTGGCAAAGAACTGAAACTGACATACATTCCTGTGGGGAAACACAGGGCTTTGCTAGGATTTCTCTAGGCAGTCTGTTTTCCCTGGGCCTCGCTGTAGCAACACTATCTCGCCAGGGCAACACTGCATGGGATTTCCTCTGCCAGGAGAGAGCTGCTGCTTTGTAGTTTGTGCTGGGAAACCTTGCTTCGGCGAGTGCCAATTGACCGCATTCAGGCAGAAAGAAAAGAGAATCGCAAGAGGCCTTTTCTCGCCGGCTGCTCTGCGAAGCCCTTCCAGCTAAAACTGTGCCGTTGCTCCTCTGGAAGGATCCCTGCACCGCGACGTAGTTTTTCAGAAGAAGCCTTGCGTTTGCAAGAGCAAAGGAGGAATTCGTTGCAGGAAAGAGGAAGGAAAGAAAGTTTCTCTCCCTCTGCCTGCTTTGCTCAGAGGACTGGACGAAGTTAGGAAGTTCTCCCTTTCACTGAGAAACGTGCAGGCTGCTGTTGCCTGGGCGGTCTGTTCTTTGCAAAAGAGTCTGCAGTTCCAGGCTTTGAACCGTGGAAAGGCGCCGGGCTCTGCTAAGATTTCCCCCGGCGCTTCGTTTGCCCTGGGCCAAAGCGAGCCTCCACAATAGCTGAACGCTAACACTGCATACTCGTTCCACTTCCAGAACAGGGCTACCGCGAGGCAGTTCTCCGGGGGAAAACGGCCCTTCGCGAAGGGCAGATCTGCCGAGCTCACTGCGGGAAAGCGAAAGCAAAGGACGCTTTTCTCCCTCTAACCGCTTTCGTCAGAGGAACGGGGGAAGTCACAGTGTTCTTTCTCTCACTGAGATACACACAATCTGACGTTGCCTCTGAGCTCCGTTGCTGGCAAAGAACTGAAATTGACATACATTCCTGTGGGGAAACACAGGACTTTGCTAGGATTTCTCCAGGCAGTCTCTTCTCCCTGGGCCTCCCTGTAGCAACACTATCTCGCCAGGGCAACACTGCATGGGATTTCCTCTGCCAGGAGAGAGCTGCTGCTTTGTAGATTGTGCTGGGAAACCTTGCTTCGGCGAGTGCCAATTGACCGCATTCAGGCAGAAAGAAAAGAGAATCGCAAGAGGCCTTTTCTCGCCGGCTGCTCTGTCCAGCCCTTCCAGCTAAAACTATGCCATTGCTCCTCTGGAAGGATCCCTGCACCGCGACGTAGTTTTTCAGAAGAAGCCTTGCGTTTGCAAGAGCAAAGGAGGAATTCGTTGCAGGAAAGAGGAAGGAAAGAAAGTTTCTCTCCCTCTGCCTGCTTTGCTCAGAGGACTGGACGAAGTTAGGAAGTTCTCCCTTTCACTGAGAAACGTGCAGGCTGCTGTTGCCTGGGCGCTCTGTTCTTTGCAAAAGAGTCTGCTGTTCCACGCTTTGAACCGTGGAAAGGCGCCGGGCTCTGCTAAGATTTCCCCCGGCGCTTCGTTTGCCCTGGGCCAAAGCGAGCCTTCACAATAGCTGAACGCTAACACTGCATACTCGTTCCACTTCCAGAACAGGGCTACCGCGAGGCAGTTCTCCGGGGGAAAACGGCCCTTCGCGAAGGGCAGATCTGCCGAGCTCACTGCGGGAAAGCGAAAGCAAAGGACGCTTTTCTCCCTCTAACCGCTTTCGTCAGAGGAACGGGGGAAGTCACAGTGTTCTTTCTCTCACTGAGATACACACAATCTGACGTTGCCTCTGAGCTCCGTTGCTGGCAAAGAACTGAAACTGACATACATTCCTGTGGGGAAACACAGGGCTTTGCTAGGATTTCTCTAGGCAGTCTGTTTTCCCTGGGCCTCGCTGTAGCAACACTATCTCGCCAGGGCAACACTGCATGGGATTTCCTCTGCCAGGAGAGAGCTGCTGCTTTGTAGTTTGTGCTGGGAAACCTTGCTTCGGCGAGTGCCAATTGACCGCATTCAGGCAGAAAGAAAAGAGAATCGCAAGAGGCCTTTTCTCGCCGGCTGCTCTGCCAAGCCCTTCCAGCTACAACTGTGCCGTTGCTCCTCTGGAAGGATCCCTGCACCGCGACGTAGTTTTTCAGAAGAAGCCTTGCGTTTGCAAGAGCAAAGGAGGAATTCGTTGCAGGAAAGAGGAAGGAAAGAAAGTTTCTCTCCCTCTGCCTGCTTTGCTCAGAGGACTGGACGAAGTTAGGAAGTTCTCCCTTTCACTGAGAAACGTGCAGGCTGCTGTTGCCTGGGCGGTCTGTTCTTTGCAAAAGAGTCTGCAGTTCCAGGCTTTGAACCGTGGAAAGGCGCCGGGCTCTGCTAAGATTTCCCCCGGCGCTTCGTTTGCCCTGGGCCAAAGCGAGCCTTCACAATAGCTGAACGCTAACACTGCATACTCGTTCCACTTCCAGAACAGGGCTACCGCGAGGCAGTTCTCCGGGGGAAAACGGCCCTTCGCGAAGGGCAGATCTGCCGAGCTCACTGCGGGAAAGCGAAAGCAAAGGACGCTTTTCTCCCTCTAACCGCTTTCGTCAGAGGAACGGGGGAAGTCACAGTGTTCTTTCTCTCACTGAGATACACACAATCTGTCGTTGCCTCTGAGCTCCGTTGCTGGCAAAGAACTGAAACTGACATACATTCCTGTGGGGAAACACAGGGCTTTGCTAGGATTTCTCCAGGCAGTCTCTTTTCCCTGGGCCTCACTGTAGCAACACTATCTCGCCAGGGCAAGACTGCATGGGATTTCCTCTGCCAGGAGAGAGCTGCTGCTTTGTAGATTGTGCTGGGAAACCTTGCTTCGGCAAGTGCCAATTGACCGCATTCAGGCAGAAAGAAAAGAGAATCGCAAGAGGCCTTTTCTCGCCGGCTGCTCTGCCAAGCCCTTCCAGCTAAAACTATGCCGTTGCTCCTCTGGAAGGATCCCTGCACCGCGACGTAGTTTTTCAGAAGAAGCCTTGCGTTTGCAAGAGCAAAGGAGGAATTCGTTGCAGGAAAGAGGAAGGAAAGAAAGTTTCTCTCCCTCTGCCTGCTTTGCTCAGAGGACTGGAGGAAGTTAGGAAGTTCTCCCTTTCACTGAGAAACGTGCAGGCTGCTGTTGCCTGGGCGCTCTGTTCTTTGCAAAAGAGTCTGCAGTTCCACGCTTTGAACTGTGGAAAGGCGCCGGGCTCTGCTAAGATTTCCCCCGGCGCTTCGTTTGCCCTGGGCCAAAGCGAGCCTTCACAATAGCTGAACGCTAACACTGCATACTCGTTCCACTTCCAGAACAGGGCTACCGCGAGGCAGTTCTCCGGGGGAAAACGGCCCTTCGCGAAGGGCAGATCTGCCGAGCTCACTGCGGGAAAGCGAAAGCAAAGGACGCTTTTCTCCCTCTAACCGCTTTCGTCAGAGGAACGGGGGAAGTCACAGTGTTCTTTCTCTCACTGAGATACACACAATCTGTCGTTGCCTCTGAGCTCCGTTGCTGGCAAAGAACTGAAACTGACATACATTCCTGTGGGGAAACACAGGGCTTTGCTAGGATTTCTCCAGGCAGTCTCTTTTCCCTGGGCCTCACTGTAGCAACACTATCTCGCCAGGGCAAGACTGCATGGGATTTCCTCTGCCAGGAGAGAGCTGCTGCTTTGTAGATTGTGCTGGGAAACCTTGCTTCGGCAAGTGCCAATTGACCGCATTCAGGCAGAAAGAAAAGAGAATCGCAAGAGGCCTTTTCTCGCCGGCTGCTCTGCCAAGCCCTTCCAGCTAAAACTATGCCGTTGCTCCTCTGGAAGGATCCCTGCACCGCGACGTAGTTTTTCAGAAGAAGCCTTGCGTTTGCAAGAGCAAAGGAGGAATTCGTTGCAGGAAAGAGGAAGGAAAGAAAGTTTCTCTCCCTCTGCCTGCTTTGCTCAGAGGACTGGAGGAAGTTAGGAAGTTCTCCCTTTCACTGAGAAACGTGCAGGCTGCTGTTGCCTGGGCGCTCTGTTCTTTGCAAAAGAGTCTGCTGTTCCACGCTTTGAACTGTGGAAAGGCGCCGGGCTCTGCTAAGATTTCCCCCGGCGCTTCTTTTGCCCTGGGCCAAAGCGAGCCTTCACAATAGCTGAACGCTAACACTGCATACTCGTTCCACTTCCAGAACAGGGCTACCGCGAGGCAGTTCTCCGGGGGAAAACGGCCCTTCGCGAAGGGCAGATCTGCCGAGCTCACTGCGGGAAAGCGAAAGCAAAGGACGCTTTTCTCCCTCTAACCGCTTTCGTCAGAGGAACGGGGGAAGTCACAGTGTTCTTTCTCTCACTGAGATACACACAATCTGTCGTTGCCTCTGAGCTCCGTTGCTGGCAAAGAACTGAAACTGACATACATTCCTGTGGGGAAACACAGGGCTTTGCTAGGATTTCTCTAGGCAGTCTGTTTTCCCTGGGCCTCGCTGTAGCAACACTATCTCGCCAGGGCAACACTGCATGGGATTTCCTCTGCCAGGAGAGAGCTGCTGCTTTGTAGTTTGTGCTGGGAAACCTTGCTTCGGCGAGTGCCAATTGACCGCATTCAGGCAGAAAGAAAAGAGAATCGCAAGAGGCCTTTTCTCGCCGGCTGCTCTGCGAAGCCCTTCCAGCTAAAACTGTGCCGTTGCTCCTCTGGAAGGATCCCTGCACCGCGACGTAGTTTTTCAGAAGAAGCCTTGCGTTTGCAAGAGCAAAGGAGGAATTCGTTGCAGGAAAGAGGAAGGAAAGAAAGTTTCTCTCCCTCTGCCTGCTTTGCTCAGAGGACTGGACGAAGTTAGGAAGTTCTCCCTTTCACTGAGAAACGTGCAGGCTGCTGTTGCCTGGGCGGTCTGTTCTTTGCAAAAGAGTCTGCAGTTCCAGGCTTTGAACCGTGGAAAGGCGCCGGGCTCTGCTAAGATTTCCCCCGGCGCTTCGTTTGCCCTGGGCCAAAGCGAGCCTCCACAATAGCTGAACGCTAACACTGCATACTCGTTCCACTTCCAGAACAGGGCTACCGCGAGGCAGTTCTCCGGGGGAAAACGGCCCTTCGCGAAGGGCAGATCTGCCGAGCTCACTGCGGGAAAGCGAAAGCAAAGGACGCTTTTCTCCCTCTAACCGCTTTCGTCAGAGGAACGGGGGAAGTCACAGTGTTCTTTCTCTCACTGAGATACACACAATCTGACGTTGCCTCTGAGCTCCGTTGCTGGCAAAGAACTGAAACTGACATACATTCCTGTGGGGAAACACAGGGCTTTGCTAGGATTTCTCCAGGCAGTCTCTTTTCCCTGGGCCTCCCTGTAGCAACACTATCTCGCCAGGGCAAGACTGCATGGGATTTCCTCTGCCAGGAGAGAGCTGCTGCTTTGTAGATTGTGCTGGGAAACCTTGCTTCGGCAAGTGCCAATTGACCGCATTCAGGCAGAAAGAAAAGAGAATCGCAAGAGGCCTTTTCTCGCCGGCTGCTCTGCCAAGCCCTTCCAGCTAAAACTATGCCGTTGCTCCTCTGGAAGGATCCCTGCACCGCGACGTAGTTTTTCAGAAGAAGCCTTGCGTTTGCAAGAGCAAAGGAGGAATTCGTTGCAGGAAAGAGGAAGGAAAGAAAGTTTCTCTCCCTCTGCCTGCTTTGCTCAGAGGACTGGACGAAGTTAGGAAGTTCTCCCTTTCACTGAGAAACGTGCAGGCTGCTGTTGCCTGGGCGCTCTGTTCTTTGCAAAAGAGTCTGCTGTTCCACGCTTTGAACCGTGGAAAGGCGCCGGGCTCTGCTAAGATTTCCCCCGGCGCTTCGTTTGCCCTGGGCCAAAGCGAGCCTTCACAATAGCTGAACGCTAACACTGCATACTCGTTCCACTTCCAGAACAGGGCTACCGCGAGGCAGTTCTCCGGGGGAAAACGGCCCTTCGCGAAGGGCAGATCTGCCGAGCTCACTGCGGGAAAGCGAAAGCAAAGGACGCTTTTCTCCCTCTAACCGCTTTCGTCAGAGGAACGGGGGAAGTCACAGTGTTCTTTCTCTCACTGAGATACACACAATCTGACGTTGCCTCTGAGCTCCGTTGCTGGCAAAGAACTGAAACTGACATACATTCCTGTGGGGAAACACAGGGCTTTGCTAGGATTTCTCCAGGCAGTCTCTTTTCCCTGGGCCTCCCTGTAGCAACACTATCTCGCCAGGGCAAGACTGCATGGGATTTCCTCTGCCAGGAGAGAGCTGCTGCTTTGTAGATTGTGCTGGGAAACCTTGCTTCGGCAAGTGCCAATTGACCTCATTCAGGCAGAAAGAAAAGAGAATCGCAAGAGGCCTTTTCTCGCCGGCTGCTCTGCCAAGCCCTTCCAGCTAAAACTATGCCGTTGCTCCTCTGGAAGGATCCCTGCACCGCGACGTAGTTTTTCAGAAGAAGCCTTGCCTTTGCAAGAGCAAAGGAGGAATTCGTTGCAGGAAAGAGGAAGGAAAGAAAGTTTCTCTCCCTCTGCCTGCTTTGCTCAGAGGACTGGACGAAGTTAGGAAGTTCTCCCTTTCACTGAGAAACGTGCAGGCTGCTGTTGCCTGGGCGCTCTGTTCTTTGCAAAAGAGTCTGCAGTTCCACGCTTTGAACCGTGGAAAGGCGCCGGGCTCTGCTAAGATTTCCCCCGGCGCTTCTTTTGCCCTGGGCCAAAGCGAGCCTTCACAATAGCTGAACGCTAACACTGCATACTCGTTCCACTTCCAGAACAGGGCTACCGCGAGGCAGTTCTCCGGGGGAAAACGGCCCTTCGCGAAGGGCAGATCTGCCGAGCTCACTGCGGGAAAGCGAAAGCAAAGGACGCTTTTCTCCCTCTAACCGCTTTCGTCAGAGGAACGGGGGAAGTCACAGTGTTCTTTCTCTCACTGAGATACACACAATCTGACGTTGCCTCTGAGCTCCGTTGCTGGCAAAGAACTGAAACTGACATACATTCCTGTGGGGAAACACAGGGCTTTGCTAGGATTTCTCCAGGCAGTCTCTTTTCCCTGGGCCTCCCTGTAGCAACACTATCTCGCCAGGGCAAGACTGCATGGGATTTCCTCTGCCAGGAGAGAGCTGCTGCTTTGTAGATTGTGCTGGGAAACCTTGCTTCGGCAAGTGCCAATTGACCTCATTCAGGCAGAAAGAAAAGAGAATCGCAAGAGGCCTTTTCTCGCCGGCTGCTCTGCCAAGCCCTTCCAGCTAAAACTATGCCGTTGCTCCTCTGGAAGGATCCCTGCACCGCGACGTAGTTTTTCAGAAGAAGCCTTGCGTTTGCAAGAGCAAAGGAGGAATTCGTTGCAGGAAAGAGGAAGGAAAGAAAGTTTCTCTCCCTCTGCCTGCTTTGCTCAGAGGACTGGACGAAGTTAGGAAGTTCTCCCTTTCACTGAGAAACGTGCAGGCTGCTGTTGCCTGGGCGCTCTGTTCTTTGCAAAAGAGTCTGCTGTTCCACGCTTTGAACCGTGGAAAGGCGCCGGGCTCTGCTAAGATTTCCCCCGGCGCTTCGTTTGCCCTGGGCCAAAGCGAGCCTTCACAATAGCTGAACGCTAACACTGCATACTCGTTCCACTTCCAGAACAGGGCTACCGCGAGGCAGTTCTCCGGGGGAAAACGGCCCTTCGCGAAGGGCAGATCTGCCGAGCTCACTGCGGGAAAGCGAAAGCAAAGGACGCTTTTCTCCCTCTAACCGCTTTCGTCAGAGGAACGGGGGAAGTCACAGTGTTCTTTCTCTCACTGAGATACACACAATCTGACGTTGCCTCTGAGCTCCGTTGCTGGCAAAGAACTGAAACTGACATACATTCCTGTGGGGAAACACAGGGCTTTGCTAGGATTTCTCTAGGCAGTCTGTTTTCCCTGGGCCTCGCTGTAGCAACACTATCTCGCCAGGGCAACACTGCATGGGATTTCCTCTGCCAGGAGAGAGCTGCTGCTTTGTAGATTGTGCTGGGAAACCTTGCTTCGGCGAGTGCCAATTGACCGCATTCAGGCAGAAAGAAAAGAGAATCGCAAGAGGCCTTTTCTTGCCGGCTGCCCTGCCAAGCCCTTCCAGCTAAAACTGTGCCGTTGCTCCTCTGGAAGGATCCCCGCACCGCGACGTAGGTTTTCAGAAGAAGCCTTGCGTTTGCAAGAGCAAAGGAGGAATTCGTTGCAGGAAAGAGGAAGGAAAGAAAGTTTCTCTCCCTCTGCCTGCTTTGCTCAGAGGACTGGACGAAGTTAGGAAGTTCTCCCTTTCACTGAGAAACGTGCAGGCTGCTGTTGCCTGGGCGGTCTGTTCTTTGCAAAAGAGTCTGCAGTTCCAGGCTTTGAACCGTGGAAAGGCGCCGGGCTCTGCTAAGATTTCCCCCGGCGCTTCGTTTGCCCTGGGCCAAAGCGAGCCTTCACAATAGCTGAACGCTAACACTGCATACTCGTTCCACTTCCAGAACAGGGCTACCGCGAGGCAGTTCTCCGGGGGAAAACGGCCCTTCGCGAAGGGCAGATCTGCCGAGCTCACTGCGGGAAAGCGAAAGCAAAGGACGCTTTTCTCCCTCTAACCGCTTTCGTCAGAGGAACGGGGGAAGTCACAGTGTTCTTTCTCTCACTGAGATACACACAATCTGTCGTTGCCTCTGAGCTCCGTTGCTGGCAAAGAACTGAAACTGACATACATTCCTGTGGGGAAACACAGGGCTTTGCTAGGATTTCTCCAGGCAGTCTCTTTTCCCTGGGCCTCACTGTAGCAACACTATCTCGCCAGGGCAAGACTGCATGGGATTTCCTCTGCCAGGAGAGAGCTGCTGCTTTGTAGATTGTGCTGGGAAACCTTGCTTCGGCAAGTGCCAATTGACCGCATTCAGGCAGAAAGAAAAGAGAATCGCAAGAGGCCTTTTCTCGCCGGCTGCTCTGCCAAGCCCTTCCAGCTAAAACTATGCCGTTGCTCCTCTGGAAGGATCCCTGCACCGCGACGTAGTTTTTCAGAAGAAGCCTTGCGTTTGCAAGAGCAAAGGAGGAATTCGTTGCAGGAAAGAGGAAGGAAAGAAAGTTTCTCTCCCTCTGCCTGCTTTGCTCAGAGGACTGGAGGAAGTTAGGAAGTTCTCCCTTTCACTGAGAAACGTGCAGGCTGCTGTTGCCTGGGCGCTCTGTTCTTTGCAAAAGAGTCTGCAGTTCCACGCTTTGAACTGTGGAAAGGCGCCGGGCTCTGCTAAGATTTCCCCCGGCGCTTCTTTTGCCCTGGGCCAAAGCGAGCCTTCACAATAGCTGAACGCTAACACTGCATACTCGTTCCACTTCCAGAACAGGGCTACCGCGAGGCAGTTCTCCGGGGGAAAACGGCCCTTCGCGAAGGGCAGATCTGCCGAGCTCACTGCGGGAAAGCGAAAGCAAAGGACGCTTTTCTCCCTCTAACCGCTTTCGTCAGAGGAACGGGGGAAGTCACAGTGTTCTTTCTCTCACTGAGATACACACAATCTGTCGTTGCCTCTGAGCTCCGTTGCTGGCAAAGAACTGAAACTGACATACATTCCTGTGGGGAAACACAGGGCTTTGCTAGGATTTCTCTAGGCAGTCTGTTTTCCCTGGGCCTCGCTGTAGCAACACTATCTCGCCAGGGCAAGACTGCATGGGATTTCCTCTGCCAGGAGAGAGCTGCTGCTTTGTAGTTTGTGCTGGGAAACCTTGCTTCGGCGAGTGCCAATTGACCGCATTCAGGCAGAAAGAAAAGAGAATCGCAAGAGGCCTTTTCTCGCCGGCTGCTCTGCCAAGCCCTTCCAGCTAAAACTGTGCCGTTGCTCCTCTGGAAGGATCCCTGCACCGCGACGTAGTTTTTCAGAAGAAGCCTTGCGTTTGCAAGAGCAAAGGAGGAATTCGTTGCAGGAAAGAGGAAGGAAAGAAAGTTTCTCTCCCTCTGCCTGCTTTGCTCAGAGGACTGGATGAAGTTAGGAAGTTCTTCCTTTCACTGAGAAACGTGCAGGCTGCTGTTGCCTGGGCGCTCTGTTCTTTGCAAAAGAGTCTGCAGTTCCAGGCTTTGAACCGTGGAAAGGCGCCGGGCTCTGCTAAGATTTCCCCCGGCGCTTCGTTTGCCCTGGGCCAAAGCGAGCCTCCACAATAGCTGAACGCTAACACTGCATACTCGTTCCACTTCCAGAACAGGGCTACCGCGAGGCAGTTCTCCGGGGGAAAACGGCCCTTCGCGAAGGGCAGATCTGCCGAGCTCACTGCGGGAAAGCGAAAGCAAAGGACGCTTTTCTCCCTCTAACCGCTTTCGTCAGAGGAACGGGGGAAGTCACAGTGTTCTTTCTCTCACTGAGATACACACAATCTGACGTGGCCTCTGAGCTCCGTTGCTGGCAAAGAACTGAAATTGACATACATTCCTGTGGGGAAACACAGGACTTTGCTAGGATTTCTCCAGGCAGTCTCTTCTCCCTGGGCCTCCCTGTAGCAACACTATCTCGCCAGGGCAACACTGCATGGGATTTCCTCTGCCAGGAGAGAGCTGCTGCTTTGTAGATTGTGCTGGGAAACCTTGCTTCGGCGAGTGCCAATTGACCGCATTCAGGCAGAAAGAAAAGAGAATCGCAAGAGGCCTTTTCTTGCCGGCTGCTCTGCCAAGCCCTTCCAGCTAAAACTGTGCCGTTGCTCCTCTGGAAGGATCCCTGCACCGCGACGTAGTTTTTCAGAAGAAGCCTTGCGTTTGCAAGAGCAAAGGAGGAATTCGTTGCAGGAAAGAGGAAGGAAAGAAAGTTTCTCTCCCTCTGCCTGCTTTGCTCAGAGGACTGGACGAAGTTAGGAAGTTCTCCCTTTCACTGAGAAACGTGCAGGCTGCTGTTGCCTGGGCGCTCTGTTCTTTGCAAAAGAGTCTGCAGTTCCACGCTTTGAACCGTGGAAAGGCGCCGGGCTCTGCTAAGATTTCCCCCGGCGCTTCGTTTGCCCTGGGCCAAAGCGAGCCTTCACAATAGCTGAACGCTAACACTGCATACTCGTTCCACTTCCAGAACAGGGCTACCGCGAGGCAGTTCTCCGGGGGAAAACGGCCCTTCGCGAAGGGCAGATCTGCCGAGCTCACTGCGGGAAAGCGAAAGCAAAGGACGCTTTTCTCCCTCTAACCGCTTTCGTCAGAGGAACGGGGGAAGTCACAGTGTTCTTTCTCTCACTGAGATACACACAATCTGTCGTTGCCTCTGAGCTCCGTTGCTGGCAAAGAACTGAAACTGACATACATTCCTGTAGGAAACACAGGGCTTTGCTAGGATTTCTCCAGGCAGTCTCTTTTCCCTGGGCCTCGCTGTAGCAACACTATCTCGCCAGGGCAACACTGCATGGGATTTCCTCTGCCAGGAGAGAGCTGCTGCTTTGTAGATTGTGCTGGGAAACCTTGCTTCGGCAAGTGCCAATTGACCGCATTCAGGCAGAAAGAAAAGAGAATCGCAAGAGGCCTTTTCTCGCCGGCTGCTCTGCCAAGCCCTTCCAGCTAAAACTATGCCGTTGCTCCTCTGGAAGGATCCCTGCACCGCGACGTAGTTTTTCAGAAGAAGCCTTGCGTTTGCAAGAGCAAAGGAGGAATTCGTTGCAGGAAAGAGGAAGGAAAGAAAGTTTCTCTCCCTCTGCCTGCTTTGCTCAGAGGACTGGACGAAGTTAGGAAGTTCTCCCTTTCACTGAGAAACGTGCAGGCTGCTGTTGCCTGGGCGCTCTGTTCTTTGCAAAAGAGTCTGCAGTTCCAGGCTTTGAACCGTGGAAAGGCGCCGGGCTCTGCTAAGATTTCCCCCGGCGCTTCGTTTGCCCTGGGCCAAAGCGAGCCTTCACAATAGCTGAACGCTAACACTGCATACTCGTTCCACTTCCAGAACAGGGCTACCGCGAGGCAGTTCTCCGGGGGAAAACGGCCCTTCGCGAAGGGCAGATCTGCCGAGCTCACTGCGGGAAAGCGAAAGCAAAGGACGCTTTTCTCCCTCTAACCGCTTTCGTCAGAGGAACGGGGGAAGTCACAGTGTTCTTTCTCTCACTGAAATACACACAATCTGACGTTGCCTCTGAGCTCCGTTGCTGGCAAAGAACTGAAACTGACATACATTCCTGTGGGGAAACACAGGGCTTTGCTAGGATTTCTCCAGGCAGTCTCTTTTCCCTGGGCCTCCCTGTAGCAACACTATCTCGCCAGGGCAACACTGCATGGGATTTCCTCTGCCAGGAGAGAGCTGCTGCTTTGTAGATTGTGCTGGGAAACCTTGCTTCGGCGAGTGCCAATTGACCGCATTCAGGCAGAAAGAAAAGAGAATCGCAAGAGGCCTTTTCTTGCCGGCTGCCCTGCCAAGCCCTTCCAGCTAAAACTGTGCCGTTGCTCCTCTGGAAGGATCCCTGCACCGCGACGTAGTTTTTCAGAAGAAGCCTTGCGTTTGCAAGAGCAAAGGAGGAATTCGTTGCAGGAAAGAGGAAGGAAAGAAAGTTTCTCTCCCTCTGCCTGCTTTGCTCAAGGACTGGATGAAGTTAGGAAGTTCTTCCTTTCACTGAGAAACGTGCAGGCTGCTGTTGCCTGGGCGCTCTGTTCTTTGCAAAAGAGTCTGCAGTTCCAGGCTTTGAACCGTGGAAAGGCGCCGGGCTCTGCTAAGATTTCCCCCGGCGCTTCGTTTGCCCTGGGCCAAAGCGAGCCTCCACAATAGCTGAACGCTAACACTGCATACTCGTTCCACTTCCAGAACAGGGCTACCGCGAGGCAGTTCTCCGGGGGAAAACGGCCCTTCGCGAAGGGCAGATCTGCCGAGCTCACTGCGGGAAAGCGAAAGCAAAGGACGCTTTTCTCCCTCTAACCGCTTTCGTCAGAGGAACGGGGGAAGTCACAGTGTTCTTTCTCTCACTGAGATACACACAATCTGTCGTTGCCTCTGAGCTCCGTTGCTGGCAAAGAACTGAAACTGACATACATTCCTGTGGGGAAACACAGGGCTTTGCTAGGATTTCTCCAGGCAGTCTCTTTTCCCTGGGCCTCCCTGTAGCAACACTATCTCGCCAGGGCAAGACTGCATGGGATTTCCTCTGCCAGGAGAGAGCTGCTGCTTTGTAGATTGTGCTGGGAAACCTTGCTTCGGCAAGTGCCAATTGACCTCATTCAGGCAGAAAGAAAAGAGAATCGCAAGAGGCCTTTTCTCGCCGGCTGCTCTGCCAAGCCCTTCCAGCTAAAACTATGCCGTTGCTCCTCTGGAAGGATCCCTGCACCGCGACGTAGTTTTTCAGAAGAAGCCTTGCCTTTGCAAGAGCAAAGGAGGAATTCGTTGCAGGAAAGAGGAAGGAAAGAAAGTTTCTCTCCCTCTGCCTGCTTTGCTCAGAGGACTGGAGGAAGTTAGGAAGTTCTCCCTTTCACTGAGAAACGTGCAGGCTGCTGTTGCCTGGGCGCTCTGTTCTTTGCAAAAGAGTCTGCAGTTCCACGCTTTGAACCGTGGAAAGGCGCCGGGCTCTGCTAAGATTTCCCCCGGCGCTTCTTTTGCCCTGGGCCAAAGCGAGCCTTCACAATAGCTGAACGCTAACACTGCATACTCGTTCCACTTCCAGAACAGGGCTACCGCGAGGCAGTTCTCCGGGGGAAAACGGCCCTTCGCGAAGGGCAGATCTGCCGAGCTCACTGCGGGAAAGCGAAAGCAAAGGACGCTTTTCTCCCTCTAACCGCTTTCGTCAGAGGAACGGGGGAAGTCACAGTGTTCTTTCTCTCACTGAGATACACACAATCTGTCGTTGCCTCTGAGCTCCGTTGCTGGCAAAGAACTGAAACTGACATACATTCCTGTGGGGAAACACAGGGCTTTGCTAGGATTTCTCCAGGCAGTCTCTTTTCCCTGGGCCTCGCTGTAGCAACACTATCTCGCCAGGGCAACACTGCATGGGATTTCCTCTGCCAGGAGAGAGCTGCTGCTTTGTAGTTTGTGCTGGGAAACCTTGCTTCGGCGAGTGCCAATTGACCGCATTCAGGCAGAAAGAAAAGAGAATCGCAAGAGGCCTTTTCTCGCCGGCTGCTCTGCCAAGCCCTTCCAGCTACAACTGTGCCGTTGCTCCTCTGGAAGGATCCCTGCACCGCGACGTAGTTTTTCAGAAGAAGCCTTGCCTTTGCAAGAGCAAAGGAGGAATTCGTTGCAGGAAAGAGGAAGGAAAGAAAGTTTCTCTCCCTCTGCCTGCTTTGCTCAGAGGACTGGATGAAGTTAGGAAGTTCTCCCTTTCACTGAGAAACGTGCAGGCTGCTGTTGCCTGGGCGCTCTGTTCTTTGCAAAAGAGTCTGGTGTTCCACGCTTTGAACCGTGGAAAGGCGCCGGGCTCTGCTAAGATTTCCCCCGGCGCTTCGTTTGCCCTGGGCCAAAGCGAGCCTTCACAATAGCTGAACGCTAACACTGCATACTCGTTCCACTTCCAGAACAGGGCTACCGCGAGGCAGTTCTCCGGGGGAAAACGGCCCTTCGCGAAGGGCAGATCTGCCGAGCTCACTGCGGGAAAGCGAAAGCGAAGGACGCTTTTCTCCCTCTAACCGCTTTCGTCAGAGGAACGGGGGAAGTCACAGTGTTCTTTCTCTCACTGAGATACACACAATCTGACGTTGCCTCTGAGCTCCGTTGCTGGCAAAGAACTGAAACTGACATACATTCCTGTGGGGAAACACAGGGCTTTGCTAGGATTTCTCCAGGCAGTCTGTTTTCCCTGGGCCTCCCTGTAGCAACACTATCTCGCCAGGGCAAGACTGCATGGGATTTCCTCTGCCAGGAGAGAGCTGCTGCTTTGTAGATTGTGCTGGGAAACCTTGCTTCGGCAAGTGCCAATTGACCGCATTCAGGCAGAAAGAAAAGAGAATCGCAAGAGGCCTTTTCTCGCCGGCTGCTCTGCCAAGCCCTTCCAGCTAAAACTATGCCGCTGCTCCTCTGGAAGGATCCCTGCACCGCGACGTAGTTTTTCAGAAGAAGCCTTGCGTTTGCAAGAGCAAAGGAGGAATTCGTTGCAGGAAAGAGGAAGGAAAGAAAGTTTCTCTCCCTCTGCCTGCTTTGCTCAGAGGACTGGACGAAGTTAGGAAGTTCTCCCTTTCACTGAGAAACGTGCAGGCTGCTGTTGCCTGGGCGCTCTCTTCTTTGCAAAAGAGTCTGCTGTTCCACGCTTTGAACCGTGGAAAGGCGCCGGGCTCTGCTAAGATTTCCTCAGGCGCTTCGTTTGCCCTGGGCCAAAGCGAGCCTTCACAATAGCTGAACACTAACACTGCATACTCGTTCCACTTCCAGAACAGGGCAACCGCGAGGCAGTTTTCCGGGGGAAAACGGCCCTTCGCGAAGGGCAGATCTGCCGAGCTTACTGCGGGAAAGCGAAAGCAAAGGACGCTTTTCTCCCTCTAACCGCTTTCGTCAGAGGAACGGGGGAAGTCACAGTGTTCTTTCTCTCACTGAGATACACACAATCTGACATTGCCTCTGAGCTCCGTTGCTGGCAAAGAACTGAAATTGACATACATTCCTGTGGGGAAACACAGGGCTTTGCTAGGATTTCTCCAGGCAGTCTCTTTTCCCTGGGCCTCCCTGTAGCAACACTATCTCGCCAGGGCAACACTGCATGGGATTTCCTCTGCTAGGAGAGAGCTGCTGCTTTGTAGATTGTGCTGGGAAACCTTGCTTCGGCGAGTGCCAATTGACCGCATTCAGGCAGAAAGAAAAGAGAATCGCAAGAGGCCTTTTCTCGCCGGCTGCTCTGCCAAGCCCTTCCAGCTAAAACTGTGCCGTTGCTCCTCTGGAAGGATCCCTGCACCGCGACGTAGTTTTTCAGAAGAAGCCTTGCGTTTGCAAGAGCAAAGGAGGAATTCGTTGCAGGAAAGAGGAAGGAAAGAAAGTTTCTCTCCCTCTGCCTGCTTTGCTCAGAGGACTGGACGAAGTTAGGAAGTTCTCCCTTTCACTGAGAAACGTGCAGGCTGCTGTTGCCTGGGCGCTCTGTTCTTTGCAAAAGAGTCTGCAGTTCCACGCTTTGAACTGTGGAAAGGCGCCGGGCTCTGCTAAGATTTCCCCCGGCGCTTCGTTTGCCCTGGGCCAAAGCGAGCCTTCACAATAGCTGAACGCTAACACTGCATACTCGTTCCACTTCCAGAACAGGGCTACCGCGAGGCAGTTCTCCGGGGGAAAACGGCCCTTCGCGAAGGGCAGATCTGCCGAGCTCACTGCGGGAAAGCGAAAGCGAAGGACGCTTTTCTCCCTCTAACCGCTTTCGTCAGAGGAACGGGGGAAGTCACAGTGTTCTTTCTCTCACTGAGATACACACAATCTGACGTTGCCTCTGAGCTCCGTTGCTGGCAAAGAACTGAAACTGACATACATTCCTGTGGGGAAACACAGGGCTTTGCTAGGATTTCTCCAGGCAGTCTGTTTTCCCTGGGCCTCCCTGTAGCAACACTATCTCGCCAGGGCAAGACTGCATGGGATTTCCTCTGCCAGGAGAGAGCTGCTGCTTTGTAGATTGTGCTGGGAAACCTTGCTTCGGCAAGTGCCAATTGACCGCATTCAGGCAGAAAGAAAAGAGAATCGCAAGAGGCCTTTTCTCGCCGGCTGCTCTGCCAAGCCCTTCCAGCTAAAACTATGCCGCTGCTCCTCTGGAAGGATCCCTGCACCGCGACGTAGTTTTTCAGAAGAAGCCTTGCCTTTGCAAGAGCAAAGGAGGAATTCGTTGCAGGAAAGAGGAAGGAAAGAAAGTTTCTCTCCCTCTGCCTGCTTTGCTCAGAGGACTGGACGAAGTTAGGAAGTTCTCCCTTTCACTGAGAAACGTGCAGGCTGCTGTTGCCTGGGCGCTCTGTTCTTTGCAAAAGAGTCTGCTGTTCCACGCTTTGAACCGTGGAAAGGCGCCGGGCTCTGCTAAGATTTCCTCAGGCGCTTCGTTTGCCCTGGGCCAAAGCGAGCCTTCACAATAGCTGAACACTAACACTGCATACTCGTTCCACTTCCAGAACAGGGCAACCGCGAGGCAGTTTTCCGGGGGAAAACGGCCCTTCGCGAAGGGCAGATCTGCCGAGCTTACTGCGGGAAAGCGAAAGCAAAGGACGCTTTTCTCCCTCTAACCGCTTTCGTCAGAGGAACGGGGGAAGTCACAGTGTTCTTTCTCTCACTGAGATACACACAATCTGACATTGCCTCTGAGCTCCGTTGCTGGCAAAGAACTGAAATTGACATACATTCCTGTGGGGAAACACAGGGCTTTGCTAGGATTTCTCCAGGCAGTCTCTTTTCCCTGGGCCTCCCTGTAGCAACACTATCTCGCCAGGGCAACACTGCATGGGATTTCCTCTGCTAGGAGAGAGCTGCTGCTTTGTAGATTGTGCTGGGAAACCTTGCTTCGGCGAGTGCCAATTGACCGCATTCAGGCAGAAAGAAAAGAGAATCGCAAGAGGCCTTTTCTCGCCGGCTGCTCTGCCAAGCCCTTCCAGCTAAAACTGTGCCGTTGGTCCTCTGGAAGGATCCCTGCACCGCGACGTAGTTTTTCAGAAGAAGCCTTGCCTTTGCAAGAGCAAAGGAGGAATTCGTTGCAGGAAAGAGGAAGGAAAGAAAGTTTCTCTCCCTCTGCCTGCTTTGCTCAGAGGACTGGACGAAGTTAGGAAGTTCTCCCTTTCACTGAGAAACGTGCAGGCTGCTGTTGCCTGGGCGCTCTGTTCTTTGCAAAAGAGTCTGCAGTTCCACGCTTTGAACTGTGGAAAGGCGCCGGGCTCTGCTAAGATTTCCCCCGGCGCTTCGTTTGCCCTGGGCCAAAGCGAGCCTTCACAATAGCTGAACGCTAACACTGCATACTCGTTCCACTTCCAGAACAGGGCTACCGCGAGGCAGTTCTCCGGGGGAAAACGGCCCTTCGCGAAGGGCAGATCTGCCGAGCTCACTGCGGGAAAGCGAAAGCAAAGGACGCTTTTCTCCCTCTAACCGCTTTCGTCAGAGGAACGGGGGAAGTCACAGTGTTCTTTCTCTCACTGAGATACACACAATCTGACGTTGCCTCTGAGCTCCGTTGCTGGCAAAGAACTGAAACTGACATACACTCCTGTGGGGAAACACAGGGCTTTGCTAGGATTTCTCTAGGCAGTCTGTTTTCCCTGGGCCTCGCCGTAGCAACACTATCTCGCCAGGGCAACACTGCATGGGATTTCCTCTGCCAGGAGAGAGCTGCTGCTTTGTAGATTGTGCTGGGAAACCTTGCTTCGGCAAGTGCCAATTGACCGCATTCAGGCAGAAAGAAAAGAGAATCGCAAGAGGCCTTTTCTCGCCGGCTGCTCTGCCAAGCCCTTCCAGCTAAAACTGTGCCGTTTCTCCTCTGGAAGGATCCCTGCACCGCGACGTAGTTTTTCAGAAGAAGCCTTGCCTTTGCAAGAGCAAAGGAGGAATTCGTTGCAGGAAAGAGGAAGGAAAGAAAGTTTCTCTCCCTCTGCCTGCTTTGCTCAGAGTACTGGATGAAGTTAGGAAGTTCTCCATTTCACTGAGAAACGTGCAGGCTGCTGTTGCCTGGGCGCTCTCTTCTTTGCAAAAGAGTCTGCAGTTCCAGGCTTTGAACCGTGGAAAGGCGCCGGGCTCTGCTAAGATTTCCCCCGGCGCTTCGTTTGCCCTGGGCCAAAGCGAGCCTTCACAATAGCTGAACGCTAACACTGCATACTCGTTCCACTTCCAGAACAGGGCTACCGCGAGGCAGTTCTCCGGGGGAAAACGGCCCTTCGCGAAGGGCAGATCTGCCGAGCTCACTGCGGGAAAGCGAAAGCAAAGGACGCTTTTCTCCCTCTAACCGCTTTCGTCAGAGGAACGGGGGAAGTGACAGTGTTCTTTCTCTCACTGAGATACACACAATCTGACGTTGCCTCTGAGCTCCGTTGCTGGCAAAGAACTGAAATTGACATACATTCCTGTGGGGAAACACAGGGCTTTGCTAGGATTTCTCCAGGCAGTCTCTTTTCCCTGGGCCTCCCTGTAGCAACACTATCTCGCCAGGGCAACACTGCATGGGATTTCCTCTGCCAGGAGAGAGCTGCTGCTTTGTAGATTGTGCTGGGAAACCTTGCTTCGGCAAGTGCCAATTGACCGCATTCAGGCAGAAAGAAAAGAGAATCGCAAGAGGCCTTTTCTCGCCGGCTGCTCTGCCAAGCCCTTCCAGCTAAAACTATGCCGTTGCTCCTCTGGAAGGATCCCTGCACCGCGACGTAGTTTTTCAGAAGAAGCCTTGCCTTTGCAAGAGCAAAGGAGGAATTCGTTGCAGGAAAGAGGAAGGAAAGAAAGTTTCTCTCCCTCTGCCTGCTTTGCTCAGAGGACTGGATGAAGTTAGGAAGTTCTCCCTTTCACTGAGAAACGTGCAGGCTGCTGTTGCCTGGGCGCTCTGTTCTTTGCAAAAGAGTCTGGTGTTCCACGCTTTGAACCGTGGAAAGGCGCCGGGCTCTGCTAAGATTTCCCCCGGCGCTTCGTTTGCCCTGGGCCAAAGCGAGCCTTCACAATAGCTGAACGCTAACACTGCATACTCGTTCCACTTCCAGAACAGGGCTACCGCGAGGCAGTTCTCCGGGGGAAAACGGCCCTTCGCGAAGGGCAGATCTGCCGAGCTCACTGCGGGAAAGCGAAAGCGAAGGACGCTTTTCTCCCTCTAACCGCTTTCGTCAGAGGAACGGGGGAAGTCACAGTGTTCTTTCTCTCACTGAGATACACACAATCTGACGTTGCCTCTGAGCTCCGTTGCTGGCAAAGAACTGAAACTGACATACATTCCTGTGGGGAAACACAGGGCTTTGCTAGGATTTCTCCAGGCAGTCTGTTTTCCCTGGGCCTCCCTGTAGCAACACTATCTCGCCAGGGCAAGACTGCATGGGATTTCCTCTGCCAGGAGAGAGCTGCTGCTTTGTAGATTGTGCTGGGAAACCTTGCTTCGGCAAGTGCCAATTGACCGCATTCAGGCAGAAAGAAAAGAGAATCGCAAGAGGCCTTTTCTCGCCGGCTGCTCTGCCAAGCCCTTCCAGCTAAAACTATGCCGCTGCTCCTCTGGAAGGATCCCTGCACCGCGACGTAGTTTTTCAGAAGAAGCCTTGCCTTTGCAAGAGCAAAGGAGGAATTCGTTGCAGGAAAGAGGAAGGAAAGAAAGTTTCTCTCCCTCTGCCTGCTTTGCTCAGAGGACTGGACGAAGTTAGGAAGTTCTCCCTTTCACTGAGAAACGTGCAGGCTGCTGTTGCCTGGGCGCTCTGTTCTTTGCAAAAGAGTCTGCTGTTCCACGCTTTGAACCGTGGAAAGGCGCCGGGCTCTGCTAAGATTTCCTCAGGCGCTTCGTTTGCCCTGGGCCAAAGCGAGCCTTCACAATAGCTGAACACTAACACTGCATACTCGTTCCACTTCCAGAACAGGGCAACCGCGAGGCAGTTTTCCGGGGGAAAACGGCCCTTCGCGAAGGGCAGATCTGCCGAGCTTACTGCGGGAAAGCGAAAGCAAAGGACGCTTTTCTCCCTCTAACCGCTTTCGTCAGAGGAACGGGGGAAGTCACAGTGTTCTTTCTCTCACTGAGATACACACAATCTGACGTTGCCTCTGAGCTCCGTTGCTGGCAAAGAACTGAAACTGACATACATTCCTGTGGGGAAACACAGGGCTTTGCTAGGATTTCTCTAGGCAGTCTGTTTTCCCTGGGCCTCGCTGTAGCAACACTATCTCGCCAGGGCAACACTGCATGGGATTTCCTCTGCCAGGAGAGAGCTGCTGCTTTGTAGATTGTGCTGGGAAACCTTGCTTCGGCGAGTGCCAATTGACCGCATTCAGGCAGAAAGAAAAGAGAATCGCAAGAGGCCTTTTCTTGCCGGCTGCCCTGCCAAGCCCTTCCAGCTAAAACTGTGCCGTTGCTCCTCTGGAAGGATCCCCGCACCGCGACCTAGTTTTTCAGAAGAAGCCTTGCGTTTGCAAGAGCAAAGGAGGAATTCGTTGCAGGAAAGAGGAAGGAAAGAAAGTTTCTCTCCCTCTGCCTGCTTTGCTCAGAGGACTGGACGAAGTTAGGAAGTTCTCCCTTTCACTGAGAAACGTGCAGGCTGCTGTTGCCTGGGCGCTCTGTTCTTTGCAAAAGAGTCTGCAGTTCCACGCTTTGAACTGTGGAAAGGCGCCGGGCTCTGCTAAGATTTCCCCCGGCGCTTCGTTTGCCCTGGGCCAAAGCGAGCCTTCACAATAGCTGAACGCTAACACTGCATACTCGTTCCACTTCCAGAACAGGGCTACCGCGAGGCAGTTCTCCGGGGGAAAACGGCCCTTCGCGAAGGGCAGATCTGCCGAGCTCACTGCGGGAAAGCGAAAGCAAAGGACGCTTTTCTCCCTCTAACCGCTTTCGTCAGAGGAACGGGGGAAGTCACAGTGTTCTTTCTCTCACTGAGATACACACAATCTGACGTTGCCTCTGAGCTCCGTTGCTGGCAAAGAACTGAAAATGACATACATTCCTGTGGGGAAACACAGGGCTTTGCTAGGATTTCTCTAGGCAGTCTGTTTTCCCTGGGCCTCGCTGTAGCAACACTATCTCGCCAGGGCAACACTGCATGGGATTTCCTCTGCCAGGAGAGAGCTGCTGCTTTGTAGTTTGTGCTGGGAAACCTTGCTTCGGCGAGTGCCAATTGACCGCATTCAGGCAGAAAGAAAAGAGAATCGCAAGAGGCCTTTTCTCGCCGGCTGCTCTGCCAAGCCCTTCCAGCTCAAACTATGCCGTTGCTCCTCTGGAAGGATCCCTGCACCGCGACGTAGTTTTTCAGAAGAAGCCTTGCGTTTGCAAGAGCAAAGGAGGAATTCGTTGCAGGAAAGAGGAAGGAAAGAAAGTTTCTCTCCCTCTGCCTGCTTTGCTCAGAGGACTGGACGAAGTTAGGAAGTTCTCCCTTTCACTGAGAAACGTGCAGGCTGCTGTTGCCTGGGCGCTCTGTTCTTTGCAAAAGAGTCTGCAGTTCCACGCTTTGAACTGTGGAAAGGCGCCGGGCTCTGCTAAGATTTCCCCCGGCGCTTCGTTTGCCCTGGGCCAAAGCGAGCCTTCACAATAGCTGAACGCTAACACTGCATACTCGTTCCACTTCCAGAACAGGGCTACCGCGAGGCAGTTCTCCGGGGGAAAACGGCCCTTCGCGAAGGGCAGATCTGCCGAGCTCACTGCGGGAAAGCGAAAGCAAAGGACGCTTTTCTCCCTCTAACCGCTTTCGTCAGAGGAACGGGGGAAGTCACAGTGTTCTTTCTCTCACTGAGATACACACAATCTGTCGTTGCCTCTGAGCTCCGTTGCTGGCAAAGAACTGAAACTGACATACATTCCTGTGGGGAAACACAGGGCTTTGCTAGGATTTCTCCAGGCAGTCTCTTTTCCCTGGGCCTCCCTGTAGCAACACTATCTCGCCAGGGCAACACTGCATGAGATTTCCTCTGCCAGGAGAGAGCTGCTGCTTTGTAGATTGTGCTGGGAAACCTTGCTTCGGCAAGTGCCAATTGACCGCATTCAGGCAGAAAGAAAAGAGAAACGCAAGAGGCCTTTTCTCGCCGGCTGCTCTGCCAAGCCCTTCCAGCTAAAACTATGCCGTTGCTCCTCTGGAAGGATCCCTGCACCGCGAAGTAGTTTTTCAGAAGAAGCCTTGCGTTTGCAAGAGCAAAGGAGGAATTCGTTGCAGGAAAGAGGAAGGAAAGAAAGTTTCTCTCCCTCTGCCTGCTTTGCTCAGAGGACTGGACGAAGTTAGGAAGTTCTCCCTTTCACTGAGAAACGTGCAGGCTGCTGTTGCCTGGGCGCTCTGTTCTTTGCAAAAGAGTCTGCAGTTCCAGGCTTTGAACCGTGGAAAGGCGCCGGGCTCTGCTAAGATTTCCCCCGGCGCTTCGTTTGCCCTGGGCCAAAGCGAGCCTTCACAATAGCTGAACGCTAACACTGCATACTCGTTCCACTTCCAGAACAGGGCTACCGCGAGGCAGTTCTCCGGGGGAAAACGGCCCTTCGCGAAGGGCAGATCTGCCGAGCTCACTGCGGGAAAGCGAAAGCAAAGGACGCTTTTCTCCCTCTAACCGCTTTCGTCAGAGGAACGGGGGAAGTCACAGTGTTCTTTCTCTCACTGAGATACACACAATCTGACGTTGCCTCTGAGCTCCGTTGCTGGCAAAGAACTGAAAATGACATACATTCCTGTGGGGAAACACAGGGCTTTGCTAGGATTTCTCTAGGCAGTCTGTTTTCCCTGGGCCTCGCTGTAGCAACACTATCTCGCCAGGGCAACACTGCATGGGATTTCCTCTGCCAGGAGAGAGCTGCTGCTTTGTAGATTGTGCTGGGAAACCTTGCTTCGGCAAGTGCCAATTGACCGCATTCAGGCAGAAAGAAAAGAGAATCGCAAGAGGCCTTTTCTTGCCGGCTGCCCTGCCAAGCCCTTCCAGCTAAAACTGTGCCGTTGCTCCTCTGGAAGGATCCCTGCACCGCGACGTAGTTTTTCAGAAGAAGCCTTGCGTTTGCAAGAGCAAAGGAGGAATTCGTTGCAGGAAAGAGGAAGGAAAGAAAGTTTCTCTCCCTCTGCCTGCTTTGCTCAGAGGACTGGACGAAGTTAGGAAGTTCTCCCTTTCACTGAGAAACGTGCAGGCTGCTGTTGCCTGGGCGCTCTGTTCTTTGCAAAAGAGTCTGCAGTTCCAGGCTTTGAACCGTGGAAAGGCGCCGGGCTCTGCTAAGATTTCCCCCGGCGCTTCGTTTGCCCTGGGCCAAAGCGAGCCTTCACAATAGCTGAACGCTAACACTGCATACTCGTTCCACTTCCAGAACAGGGCTACCGCGAGGCAGTTCTCCGGGGGAAAACGTCCCTTCGCGAAGGGCAGATCTGCCGAGCTCACTGCGGGAAAGCGAAAGCAAAGGACGCTTTTCTCCCTCTAACCGCTTTCGTCAGAGGAACGGGGGAAGTCACAGTGTTCTTTCTCTCACTGAGATACACACAATCTGACGTTGCCTCTGAGCTCCGTTGCTGGCAAAGAACTGAAACTGACATACATTCCTGTGGGGAAACACAGGGCTTTGCTAGGATTTCTCCAGGCAGTCTCTTTTCCCTGGGCCTCCCTGTAGCAACACTATCTCGGCAGGGCAACACTGCATGGGATTTCCTCTGCCAGGAGAGAGCTGCTGCTTTGTAGATTGTGCTGGGAAACCTTGCTTCGGCAAGTGCCAATTGACCTCATTCAGGCAGAAAGAAAAGAGAATCGCAAGAGGCCTTTTCTCGCCGGCTGCTCTGCCAAGCCCTTCCAGCTAAAACTATGCCGTTGCTCCTCTGGAAGGATCCCTGCACCGCGACGTAGTTTTTCAGAAGAAGCCTTGCCTTTGCAAGAGCAAAGGAGGAATTCGTTGCAGGAAAGAGGAAGGAAAGAAAGTTTCTCTCCCTCTGCCTGCTTTGCTCAGAGGACTGGACGAAGTTAGGAAGTTCTCCCTTTCACTGAGAAACGTGCAGGCTGCTGTTGCCTGGGCGCTCTGTTCTTTGCAAAAGAGTCTGCTGTTCCAGGCTTTGAACCGTGGAAAGGCGCCGGGCTCTGCTAAGATTTCCCCCGGCGCTTCGTTTGCCCTGGGCCAAAGCGAGCCTTCACAATAGCTGAACGCTAACACTGCATACTCGTTCCACTTCCAGAACAGGGCTACCGCGAGGCAGTTCTCCGGGGGAAAACGGCCCTTCGCGAAGGGCAGATCTGCCGAGCTCACTGCGGGAAAGCGAAAGCAAAGGACGCTTTTCTCCCTCTAACCGCTTTCGTCAGAGGAACGGGGGAAGTCACAGTGTTCTTTCTCTCACTGAGATACACACAATCTGACGTTGCCTCTGAGCTCCGTTGCTGGCAAAGAACTGAAAATGACATACATTCCTGTGGGGAAACACAGGGCTTTGCTAGGATTTCTCTAGGCAGTCTGTTTTCCCTGGGCCTCGCTGTAGCAACACTATCTCGCCAGGGCAACACTGCATGGGATTTCCTCTGCCAGGAGAGAGCTGCTGCTTTGTAGATTGTGCTGGGAAACCTTGCTTCGGCGAGTGCCAATTGACCGCATTCAGGCAGAAAGAAAAGAGAATCGCAAGAGGCCTTTTCTTGCCGGCTGCCCTGCCAAGCCCTTCCAGCTAAAACTGTGCCGTTGCTCCTCTGGAAGGATCCCCGCACCGCGACCTAGTTTTTCAGAAGAAGCCTTGCGTTTGCAAGAGCAAAGGAGGAATTCGTTGCAGGAAAGAGGAAGGAAAGAAAGTTTCTCTCCCTCTGCCTGCTTTGCTCAGAGGACTGGACGAAGTTAGGAAGTTCTCCCTTTCACTGAGAAACGTGCAGGCTGCTGTTGCCTGGGCGCTCTGTTCTTTGCAAAAGAGTCTGCAGTTCCACGCTTTGAACTGTGGAAAGGCGCCGGGCTCTGCTAAGATTTCCCCCGGCGCTTCGTTTGCCCTGGGCCAAAGCGAGCCTTCACAATAGCTGAACGCTAACACTGCATACTCGTTCCACTTCCAGAACAGGGCTACCGCGAGGCAGTTCTCCGGGGGAAAACGGCCCTTCGCGAAGGGCAGATCTGCCGAGCTCACTGCGGGAAAGCGAAAGCAAAGGACGCTTTTCTCCCTCTAACCGCTTTCGTCAGAGGAACGGGGGAAGTCACAGTGTTCTTTCTCTCACTGAGATACACACAATCTGTCGTTGCCTCTGAGCTCCGTTGCTGGCAAAGAACTGAAACTGACATACATTCCTGTGGGGAAACACAGGGCTTTGCTAGGATTTCTCCAGGCAGTCTCTTTTCCCTGGGCCTCACTGTAGCAACACTATCTCGCCAGGGCAACACTGCATGAGATTTCCTCAGCCAGGAGAGAGCTGCTGCTTTGTAGATTGTGCTGGGAAACCTTGCTTCGGCAAGTGCCAATTGACCGCATTCAGGCAGAAAGAAAAGAGAATCGCAAGAGGCCTATTCTCGCCGGCTGCTCTGCCAAGCCCTTCCAGCTAAAACTGTGCCGTTGCTCCTCTGGAAGGATCCCTGCACCGCGAAGTAGTTTTTCAGAAGAAGCCTTGCGTTTGCAAGAGCAAAGGAGGAATTCGTTGCAGGAAAGAGGAAGGAAAGAAAGTTTCTCTCCCTCTGCCTGCTTTGCTCAGAGGACTGGACGAAGTTAGGAAGTTCTCCCTTTCACTGAGAAACGTGCAGGCTGCTGTTGCCTGGGCGCTCTGTTCTTTGCAAAAGAGTCTGCTGTTCCAGGCTTTGAACCGTGGAAAGGCGCCGGGCTCTGCTAAGATTTCCCCCGGCGCTTCGTTTGCCCTGGGCCAAAGCGAGCCTTCACAATAGCTGAACGCTAACACTGCATACTCGTTCCACTTCCAGAACAGGGCTACCGCGAGGCAGTTCTCCGGGGGAAAACGTCCCTTCGCGAAGGGCAGATCTGCCGAGCTCACTGCGGGAAAGCGAAAGCAAAGGACGCTTTTCTCCCTCTAACCGCTTTCGTCAGAGGAACGGGGGAAGTCACAGTGTTCTTTCTCTCACTGAGATACACACAATCTGACGTTGCCTCTGAGCTCCGTTGCTGGCAAAGAACTGAAACTGACATACATTCCTGTGGGGAAACACAGGGCTTTGCTAGGATTTCTCTAGGCAGTCTGTTTTCCCTGGGCCTCGCTGTAGCAACACTATCTCGCCAGGGCAACACTGCATGGGATTTCCTCTGCCAGGAGAGAGCTGCTGCTTTGTAGATTGTGCTGGGAAACCTTGCTTCGGCGAGTGCCAATTGACCGCATTCAGGCAGAAAGAAAAGAGAATCGCAAGAGGCCTTTTCTTGCCGGCTGCCCTGCCAAGCCCTTCCAGCTAAAACTGTGCCGTTGCTCCTCTGGAAGGATCCCCGCACCGCGACCTAGTTTTTCAGAAGAAGCCTTGCATTTGCAAGAGCAAAGGAGGAATTCGTTGCAGGAAAGAGGAAGGAAAGAAAGTTTCTCTCCCTCTGCCTGCTTTGCTCAGAGGACTGGACGAAGTTAGGAAGTTCTCCCTTTCACTGAGAAACGTGCAGGCTGCTGTTGCCTGGGCGCTCTGTTCTTTGCAAAAGAGTCTGCAGTTCCACGCTTTGAACTGTGGAAAGGCGCCGGGCTCTGCTAAGATTTCCCCCGGCGCTTCGTTTGCCCTGGGCCAAAGCGAGCCTTCACAATAGCTGAACGCTAACACTGCATACTCGTTCCACTTCCAGAACAGGGCTACCGCGAGGCAGTTCTCCGGGGGAAAACGGCCCTTCGCGAAGGGCAGATCTGCCGAGCTCACTGCGGGAAAGCGAAAGCGAAGGACGCTTTTCTCCCTCTAACCGCTTTCGTCAGAGGAACGGGGGAAGTCACAGTGTTCTTTCTCTCACTGAGATACACACAATCTGACGTTGCCTCTGAGCTCCGTTGCTGGCAAAGAACTGAAACTGACATACATTCCTGTGGGGAAACACAGGGCTTTGCTAGGATTTCTCCAGGCAGTCTGTTTTCCCTGGGCCTCCCTGTAGCAACACTATCTCGCCAGGGCAAGACTGCATGGGATTTCCTCTGCCAGGAGAGAGCTGCTGCTTTGTAGATTGTGCTGGGAAACCTTGCTTCGGCAAGTGCCAATTGACCGCATTCAGGCAGAAAGAAAAGAGAATCGCAAGAGGCCTTTTCTCGCCGGCTGCTCTGCCAAGCCCTTCCAGCTAAAACTATGCCGCTGCTCCTCTGGAAGGATCCCTGCACCGCGACGTAGTTTTTCAGAAGAAGCCTTGCCTTTGCAAGAGCAAAGGAGGAATTCGTTGCAGGAAAGAGGAAGGAAAGAAAGTTTCTCTCCCTCTGCCTGCTTTGCTCAGAGGACTGGACGAAGTTAGGAAGTTCTCCCTTTCACTGAGAAACGTGCAGGCTGCTGTTGCCTGGGCGCTCTGTTCTTTGCAAAAGAGTCTGCTGTTCCACGCTTTGAACCGTGGAAAGGCGCCGGGCTCTGCTAAGATTTCCTCAGGCGCTTCGTTTGCCCTGGGCCAAAGCGAGCCTTCACAATAGCTGAACACTAACACTGCATACTCGTTCCACTTCCAGAACAGGGCAACCGCGAGGCAGTTTTCCGGGGGAAAACGGCCCTTCGCGAAGGGCAGATCTGCCGAGCTTACTGCGGGAAAGCGAAAGCAAAGGACGCTTTTCTCCCTCTAACCGCTTTCGTCAGAGGAACGGGGGAAGTCACAGTGTTCTTTCTCTCACTGAGATACACACAATCTGACGTTGCCTCTGAGCTCCGTTGCTGGCAAAGAACTGAAACTGACATACATTCCTGTGGGGAAACACAGGGCTTTGCTAGGATTTCTCTAGGCAGTCTGTTTTCCCTGGGCCTCGCTGTAGCAACACTATCTCGCCAGGGCAACACTGCATGGGATTTCCTCTGCCAGGAGAGAGCTGCTGCTTTGTAGATTGTGCTGGGAAACCTTGCTTCGGCGAGTGCCAATTGACCGCATTCAGGCAGAAAGAAAAGAGAATCGCAAGAGGCCTTTTCTTGCCGGCTGCCCTGCCAAGCCCTTCCAGCTAAAACTGTGCCGTTGCTCCTCTGGAAGGATCCCCGCACCGCGACGTAGGTTTTCAGAAGAAGCCTTGCGTTTGCAAGAGCAAAGGAGGAATTCGTTGCAGGAAAGAGGAAGGAAAGAAAGTTTCTCTCCCTCTGCCTGCTTTGCTCAGAGGACTGGACGAAGTTAGGAAGTTCTCCCTTTCACTGAGAAACGTGCAGGCTGCTGTTGCCTGGGCGCTCTGTTCTTTGCAAAAGAGTCTGCAGTTCCACGCTTTGAACTGTGGAAAGGCGCCGGGCTCTGCTAAGATTTCCCCCGGCGCTTCGTTTGCCCTGGGCCAAAGCGAGCCTTCACAATAGCTGAACGCTAACACTGCATACTCGTTCCACTTCCAGAACAGGGCTACCGCGAGGCAGTTCTCCGGGGGAAAACGGCCCTTCGCGAAGGGCAGATCTGCCGAGCTCACTGCGGGAAAGCGAAAGCAAAGGACGCTTTTCTCCCTCTAACCGCTTTCGTCAGAGGAACGGGGGAAGTCACAGTGTTCTTTCTCTCACTGAGATACACACAATCTGTCGTTGCCTCTGAGCTCCGTTGCTGGCAAAGAACTGAAACTGACATACATTCCTGTGGGGAAACACAGGGCTTTGCTAGGATTTCTCCAGGCAGTCTGTTTTCCCTGGGCCTCCCTGTAGCAACACTATCTCGCCAGGGCAACACTGCATGAGATTTCCTCTGCCAGGAGAGAGCTGCTGCTTTGTAGATTGTGCTGGGAAACCTTGCTTCGGCAAGTGCCAATTGACCGCATTCAGGCAGAAAGAAAAGAGAATCGCAAGAGGCCTTTTCTCGCCGGCTGCTCTGCCAAGCCCTTCCAGCTAAAACTATGCCGTTGCTCCTCTGGAAGGATCCCTGCACCGCGAAGTAGTTTTTCAGAAGAAGCCTTGCGTTTGCAAGAGCAAAGGAGGAATTCGTTGCAGGAAAGAGGAAGGAAAGAAAGTTTCTCTCCCTCTGCCTGCTTTGCTCAGAGGACTGGACGAAGTTAGGAAGTTCTCCCTTTCACTGAGAAACGTGCAGGCTGCTGTTGCCTGGGCGCTCTGTTCTTTGCAAAAGAGTCTGCAGTTCCAGGCTTTGAACCGTGGAAAGGCGCCGGGCTCTGCTAAGATTTCCCCCGGCGCTTCGTTTGCCCTGGGCCAAAGCGAGCCTTCACAATAGCTGAACGCTAACACTGCATACTCGTTCCACTTCCAGAACAGGGCTACCGCGAGGCAGTTCTCCGGGGGAAAACGGCCCTTCGCGAAGGGCAGATCTGCCGAGCTCACTGCGGGAAAGCGAAAGCAAAGGACGCTTTTCTCCCTCTAACCGCTTTCGTCAGAGGAACGGGGGAAGTCACAGTGTTCTTTCTCTCACTGAGATACACACAATCTGACGTTGCCTCTGAGCTCCGTTGCTGGCAAAGAACTGAAAATGACATACATTCCTGTGGGGAAACACAGGGCTTTGCTAGGATTTCTCTAGGCAGTCTGTTTTCCCTGGGCCTCGCTGTAGCAACACTATCTCGCCAGGGCAACACTGCATGGGATTTCCTCTGCCAGGAGAGAGCTGCTGCTTTGTAGATTGTGCTGGGAAACCTTGCTTCGCCAAGTGCCAATTGACCGCATTCAGGCAGAAAGAAAAGAGAATCGCAAGAGGCCTTTTCTTGCCGGCTGCCCTGCCAAGCCCTTCCAGCTAAAACTGTGCCGTTGCTCCTCTGGAAGGATCCCTGCACCGCGACGTAGTTTTTCAGAAGAAGCCTTGCGTTTGCAAGGGCAAAGGAGGAATTCGTTGCAGGAAAGAGGAAGGAAAGAAAGTTTCTCTCCCTCTGCCTGCTTTGCTCAGAGGACTGGACGAAGTTAGGAAGTTCTCCCTTTCACTGAGAAACGTGCAGGCTGCTGTTGCCTGGGCGCTCTGTTCTTTGCAAAAGAGTCTGCAGTTCCAGGCTTTGAACCGTGGAAAGGCGCCGGGCTCTGCTAAGATTTCCCCCGCCGCTTCGTTTGCCCTGGGCCAAAGCGAGCCTTCACAATAGCTGAACGCTAACACTGCATACTCGTTCCACTTCCAGAACAGGGCTACCGCGAGGCAGTTCTCCGGGGGAAAACGGCCCTTCGCGAAGGGCAGATCTGCCGAGCTCACTGCGGGAAAGCGAAAGCAAAGGACGCTTTTCTCCCTCTAACCGCTTTCGTCAGAGGAACGGGGGAAGTCACAGTGTTCTTTCTCTCACTGAGATACACACAATCTGACGTTGCCTCTGAGCTCCGTTGCTGGCAAAGAACTGAAACTGACATACATTCCTGTGGGGAAACACAGGGCTTTGCTAGGATTTCTCCAGGCAGTCTCTTTTCCCTGGGCCTCCCTGTAGCAACACTATCTCGGCAGGGCAACACTGCATGGGATTTCCTCTGCCAGGAGAGAGCTGCTGCTTTGTAGATTGTGCTGGGAAACCTTGCTTCGGCAAGTGCCAATTGACCTCATTCAGGCAGAAAGAAAAGAGAATCGCAAGAGGCCTTTTCTCGCCGGCTGCTCTGCCAAGCCCTTCCAGCTAAAACTATGCCGTTGCTCCTCTGGAAGGATCCCTGCACCGCGACGTAGTTTTTCAGAAGAAGCCTTGCCTTTGCAAGAGCAAAGGAGGAATTCGTTGCAGGAAAGAGGAAGGAAAGAAAGTTTCTCTCCCTCTGCCTGCTTTGCTCAGAGGACTGGACGAAGTTAGGAAGTTCTCCCTTTCACTGAGAAACGTGCAGGCTGCTGTTGCCTGGGCGCTCTGTTCTTTGCAAAAGAGTCTGCTGTTCCAGGCTTTGAACCGTGGAAAGGCGCCGGGCTCTGCTAAGATTTCCCCCGGCGCTTCGTTTGCCCTGGGCCAAAGCGAGCCTTCACAATAGCTGAACGCTAACACTGCATACTCGTTCCACTTCCAGAACAGGGCTACCGCGAGGCAGTTCTCCGGGGGAAAACGTCCCTTCGCGAAGGGCAGATCTGCCGAGCTCACTGCGGGAAAGCGAAAGCAAAGGACGCTTTTCTCCCTCTAACCGCTTTCGTCAGAGGAACGGGGGAAGTCACAGTGTTCTTTCTCTCACTGAGATACACACAATCTGACGTTGCCTCTGAGCTCCGTTGCTGGCAAAGAACTGAAACTGACATACATTCCTGTGGGGAAACACAGGGCTTTGCTAGGATTTCTCTAGGCAGTCTGTTTTCCCTGGGCCTCGCTGTAGCAACACTATCTCGCCAGGGCAACACTGCATGGGATTTCCTCTGCCAGGAGAGAGCTGCTGCTTTGTAGATTGTGCTGGGAAACCTTGCTTCGGCGAGTGCCAATTGACCGCATTCAGGCAGAAAGAAAAGAGAATCGCAAGAGGCCTTTTCTTGCCGGCTGCCCTGCCAAGCCCTTCCAGCTAAAACTGTGCCGTTGCTCCTCTGGAAGGATCCCCGCACCGCGACCTAGTTTTTCAGAAGAAGCCTTGCGTTTGCAAGAGCAAAGGAGGAATTCGTTGCAGGAAAGAGGAAGGAAAGAAAGTTTCTCTCCCTCTGCCTGCTTTGCTCAGAGGACTGGACGAAGTTAGGAAGTTCTCCCTTTCACTGAGAAACGTGCAGGCTGCTGTTGCCTGGGCGCTCTGTTCTTTGCAAAAGAGTCTGCAGTTCCACGCTTTGAACTGTGGAAAGGCGCCGGGCTCTGCTAAGATTTCCCCCGGCGCTTCGTTTGCCCTGGGCCAAAGCGAGCCTTCACAATAGCTGAACGCTAACACTGCATACTCGTTCCACTTCCAGAACAGGGCTACCGCGAGGCAGTTCTCCGGGGGAAAACGGCCCTTCGCGAAGGGCAGATCTGCCGAGCTCACTGCGGGAAAGCGAAAGCAAAGGACGCTTTTCTCCCTCTAACCGCTTTCGTCAGAGGAACGGGGGAAGTCACAGTGTTCTTTCTCTCACTGAGATACACACAATCTGTCGTTGCCTCTGAGCTCCGTTGCTGGCAAAGAACTGAAACTGACATACATTCCTGTGGGGAAACACAGGGCTTTGCTAGGATTTCTCCAGGCAGTCTCTTTTCCCTGGGCCTCACTGTAGCAACACTATCTCGCCAGGGCAACACTGCATGAGATTTCCTCAGCCAGGAGAGAGCTGCTGCTTTGTAGATTGTGCTGGGAAACCTTGCTTCGGCAAGTGCCAATTGACCGCATTCAGGCAGAAAGAAAAGAGAATCGCAAGAGGCCTATTCTCGCCGGCTGCTCTGCCAAGCCCTTCCAGCTAAAACTGTGCCGTTGCTCCTCTGGAAGGATCCCTGCACCGCGAAGTAGTTTTTCAGAAGAAGCCTTGCGTTTGCAAGAGCAAAGGAGGAATTCGTTGCAGGAAAGAGGAAGGAAAGAAAGTTTCTCTCCCTCTGCCTGCTTTGCTCAGAGGACTGGACGAAGTTAGGAAGTTCTCCCTTTCACTGAGAAACGTGCAGGCTGCTGTTGCCTGGGCGCTCTGTTCTTTGCAAAAGAGTCTGCAGTTCCACGCTTTGAACTGTGGAAAGGCGCCGGGCTCTGCTAAGATTTCCCCCGCCGCTTCGTTTGCCCTGGGCCAAAGCGAGCCTTCACAATAGCTGAACGCTAACACTGCATACTCGTTCCACTTCCAGAACAGGGCTACCGCGAGGCAGTTCTCCGGGGGAAAACGGCCCTTCGCGAAGGGCAGATCTGCCGAGCTCACTGCGGGAAAGCGAAAGCAAAGGACGCTTTTCTCCCTCTAACCGCTTTCGTCAGAGGAACGGGGGAAGTCACAGTGTTCTTTCTCTCACTGAGATACACACAATCTGTCGTTGCCTCTGAGCTCCGTTGCTGGCAAAGAACTGAAACTGACATACATTCCTGTGGGGAAACACAGGGCTTTGCTAGGATTTCTCCAGGCAGTCTCTTTTCCCTGGGCCTCGCTGTAGCAACACTATCTCGCCAGGGCAACACTGCATGGGATTTCCTCTGCCAGGAGAGAGCTGCTGCTTTGTAGATTGTGCTGGGAAACCTTGCTTCGGCAAGTGCCAATTGACCGCATTCAGGCAGAAAGAAAAGAGAATCGCAAGAGGACTTTTCTCGCCGGCTGCTCTGCCAAGCCCTTCCAGCTAAAACTATGCCGCTGCTCCTCTGGAAGGATCCCTGCACCGCGAAGTAGTTTTTCAGAAGAAGCCTTGCGTTTGCAAGAGCAAAGGAGGAATTCGTTGCAGGAAAGAGGAAGGAAAGAAAGTTTCTCTCCCTCTGCCTGCTTTGCTCAGAGGACTGGACGAAGTTAGGAAGTTCTCCCTTTCACTGAGAAACGTGCAGGCTGCTGTTGCCTGGGCGCTCTGTTCTTTGCAAAAGAGTCTGCTGTTCCAGGCTTTGAACCGTGGAAAGGCGCCGGGCTCTGCTAAGATTTCCCCCGGCGCTTCGTTTGCCCTGGGCCAAAGCGAGCCTTCACAATAGCTGAACGCTAACACTGCATACTCGTTCCACTTCCAGAACAGGGCTACCGCGAGGCAGTTCTCCGGGGGAAAACGTCCCTTCGCGAAGGGCAGATCTGCCGAGCTCACTGCGGGAAAGCGAAAGCAAAGGACGCTTTTCTCCCTCTAACCGCTTTCGTCAGAGGAACGGGGGAAGTCACAGTGTTCTTTCTCTCACTGAGATACACACAATCTGACGTTGCCTCTGAGCTCCGTTGCTGGCAAAGAACTGAAACTGACATACATTCCTGTGGGGAAACACAGGGCTTTGCTAGGATTTCTCTAGGCAGTCTGTTTTCCCTGGGCCTCGCTGTAGCAACACTATCTCGCCAGGGCAACACTGCATGGGATTTCCTCTGCCAGGAGAGAGCTGCTGCTTTGTAGATTGTGCTGGGAAACCTTGCTTCGGCGAGTGCCAATTGACCGCATTCAGGCAGAAAGAAAAGAGAATCGCAAGAGGCCTTTTCTTGCCGGCTGCCCTGCCAAGCCCTTCCAGCTAAAACTGTGCCGTTGCTCCTCTGGAAGGATCCCCGCACCGCGACCTAGTTTTTCAGAAGAAGCCTTGCGTTTGCAAGAGCAAAGGAGGAATTCGTTGCAGGAAAGAGGAAGGAAAGAAAGTTTCTCTCCCTCTGCCTGCTTTGCTCAGAGGACTGGACGAAGTTAGGAAGTTCTCCCTTTCACTGAGAAACGTGCAGGCTGCTGTTGCCTGGGCGCTCTGTTCTTTGCAAAAGAGTCTGCAGTTCCACGCTTTGAACTGTGGAAAGGCGCCGGGCTCTGCTAAGATTTCCCCCGGCGCTTCGTTTGCCCTGGGCCAAAGCGAGCCTTCACAATAGCTGAACGCTAACACTGCATACTCGTTCCACTTCCAGAACAGGGCTACCGCGAGGCAGTTCTCCGGGGGAAAACGGCCCTTCGCGAAGGGCAGATCTGCCGAGCTCACTGCGGGAAAGCGAAAGCAAAGGACGCTTTTCTCCCTCTAACCGCTTTCGTCAGAGGAACGGGGGAAGTCACAGTGTTCTTTCTCTCACTGAGATACACACAATCTGTCGTTGCCTCTGAGCTCCGTTGCTGGCAAAGAACTGAAACTGACATACATTCCTGTGGGGAAACACAGGGCTTTGCTAGGATTTCTCCAGGCAGTCTCTTTTCCCTGGGCCTCACTGTAGCAACACTATCTCGCCAGGGCAACACTGCATGAGATTTCCTCAGCCAGGAGAGAGCTGCTGCTTTGTAGATTGTGCTGGGAAACCTTGCTTCGGCAAGTGCCAATTGACCGCATTCAGGCAGAAAGAAAAGAGAATCGCAAGAGGCCTATTCTCGCCGGCTGCTCTGCCAAGCCCTTCCAGCTAAAACTGTGCCGTTGCTCCTCTGGAAGGATCCCTGCACCGCGAAGTAGTTTTTCAGAAGAAGCCTTGCGTTTGCAAGAGCAAAGGAGGAATTCGTTGCAGGAAAGAGGAAGGAAAGAAAGTTTCTCTCCCTCTGCCTGCTTTGCTCAGAGGACTGGACGAAGTTAGGAAGTTCTCCCTTTCACTGAGAAACGTGCAGGCTGCTGTTGCCTGGGCGCTCTGTTCTTTGCAAAAGAGTCTGCAGTTCCACGCTTTGAACTGTGGAAAGGCGCCGGGCTCTGCTAAGATTTCCCCCGCCGCTTCGTTTGCCCTGGGCCAAAGCGAGCCTTCACAATAGCTGAACGCTAACACTGCATACTCGTTCCACTTCCAGAACAGGGCTACCGCGAGGCAGTTCTCCGGGGGAAAACGGCCCTTCGCGAAGGGCAGATCTGCCGAGCTCACTGCGGGAAAGCGAAAGCAAAGGACGCTTTTCTCCCTCTAACCGCTTTCGTCAGAGGAACGGGGGAAGTCACAGTGTTCTTTCTCTCACTGAGATACACACAATCTGTCGTTGCCTCTGAGCTCCGTTGCTGGCAAAGAACTGAAACTGACATACATTCCTGTGGGGAAACACAGGGCTTTGCTAGGATTTCTCCAGGCAGTCTCTTTTCCCTGGGCCTCGCTGTAGCAACACTATCTCGCCAGGGCAACACTGCATGGGATTTCCTCTGCCAGGAGAGAGCTGCTGCTTTGTAGATTGTGCTGGGAAACCTTGCTTCGGCAAGTGCCAATTGACCGCATTCAGGCAGAAAGAAAAGAGAATCGCAAGAGGACTTTTCTCGCCGGCTGCTCTGCCAAGCCCTTCCAGCTAAAACTATGCCGCTGCTCCTCTGGAAGGATCCCTGCACCGCGAAGTAGTTTTTCAGAAGAAGCCTTGCGTTTGCAAGAGCAAAGGAGGAATTCGTTGCAGGAAAGAGGAAGGAAAGAAAGTTTCTCTCCCTCTGCCTGCTTTGCTCAGAGGACTGGACGAAGTTAGGAAGTTCTCCCTTTCACTGAGAAACGTGCAGGCTGCTGTTGCCTGGGCGCTCTGTTCTTTGCAAAAGAGTCTGCTGTTCCACGCTTTGAACCGTGGAAAGGCGCCGGGCTCTGCTAAGATTTCCCCCGGCGCTTCGTTTGCCCTGGGCCAAAGCGAGCCTTCACAATAGCTGAACGCTAACACTGCATACTCGTTCCACTTCCAGAACAGGGCTACCGCGAGGCAGTTCTCCGGGGGAAAACGGCCCTTCGCGAAGGGCAGATCTGCCGAGCTCACTGCGGGAAAGCGAAAGCAAAGGACGCTTTTCTCCCTCTAACCGCTTTCGTCAGAGGAACGGGGGAAGTCACAGTGTTCTTTCTCTCACTGAGATACACACAATCTGACGTTGCCTCTGAGCTCCGTTGCTGGCAAAGAACTGAAAATGACATACATTCCTGTGGGGAAACACAGGGCTTTGCTAGGATTTCTCTAGGCAGTCTGTTTTCCCTGGGCCTCGCCGTAGCAACACTATCTCGCCAGGGCAACACTGCATGGGATTTCCTCTGCCAGGAGAGAGCTGCTGCTTTGTAGATTGTGCTGGGAAACCTTGCTTCGGCGAGTGCCAATTGACCGCATTCAGGCAGAAAGAAAAGAGAATCGCAAGAGGCCTTTTCTCGCCGGCTGCTCTGCAAAGCCCTTCCAGCTAAAACTATGCCGTTGCTCCTCTGGAAGGATCTCTGCACCGCGACGTAGTTTTTCAGAAGAAGCCTTGCCTTTGCAAGAGCAAAGGAGGAATTCGTTGCAGGAAAGAGGAAGGAAAGAAAGTTTCTCTCCCTCTGCCTGCTTTGCTCAGAGGACTGGACGAAGTTAGGAAGTTCTCCCTTTCACTGAGAAACGTGCAGGCTGCTGTTGCCTGGGCGCTCTGTTCTTTGCAAAAGAGTCTGCTGTTCCACGCTTTGAACCGTGGAAAGGCGCCGGGCTCTGCTAAGATTTCCCCCGGCGCTTCGTTTGCCCTGGGCCAAAGCGAGCCTTCACAATAGCTGAACGCTAACACTGCATACTCGTTCCACTTCCAGAACAGGGCTACCGCGAGGCAGTTCTCCGGGGGAAAACGGCCCTTCGCGAAGGGCAGATCTGCCGAGCTCACTGCGGGAAAGCGAAAGCAAAGGACGCTTTTCTCACTCTAACCGCTTTCGTCAGAGGAACGGGGGAAGTCACAGTGTTCTTTCTCTCACTGAGATACACACAATCTGACGTTGCCTCTGAGCTCCGTTGCTGGCAAAGAACTGAAAATGACATACATTCCTGTGGGGAAACACAGGGCTTTGCTAGGATTTCTCTAGGCAGTCTGTTTTCCCTGGGCCTCGCTGTAGCAACACTATCTCGCCAGGGCAAGACTGCATGGGATTTCCTCTGCCAGGAGAGAGCTGCTGCTTTGTAGATTGTGCTGGGAAACCTTGCTTCGGCAAGTGCCAATTGACCGCATTCAGGCAGAAAGAAAAGAGAATCGCAAGAGGCCTTTTCTTGCCGGCTGCCCTGCCAAGCCCTTCCAGCTAAAACTGTGCCGTTGCTCCTCTGGAAGGATCCCTGCACCGCGACGTAGTTTTTCAGAAGAAGCCTTGCGTTTGCAAGAGCAAAGGAGGAATTCGTTGCAGGAAAGAGGAAGGAAAGAAAGTTTCTCTCCCTCTGCCTGCTTTGCTCAGAGGACTGGACGAAGTTAGGAAGTTCTCCCTTTCACTGAGAAACGTGCAGGCTGCTGTTGCCTGGGCGCTCTGTTCTTTGCAAAAGAGTCTGCAGTTCCAGGCTTTGAACCGTGGAAAGGCGCCGGGCTCTGCTAAGATTTCCCCCGGCGCTTCGTTTGCCCTGGGCCAAAGCGAGCCTTCACAATAGCTGAACGCTAACACTGCATACTCGTTCCACTTCCAGAACAGGGCTACCGCGAGGCAGTTCTCCGGGGGAAAACGGCCCTTCGCGAAGGGCAGATCTGCCGAGCTCACTGCGGGAAAGCGAAAGCAAAGGACGCTTTTCTCCCTCTAACCGCTTTCGTCAGAGGAACGGGGGAAGTCACAGTGTTCTTTCTCTCACTGAGATACACACAATCTGACGTTGCCTCTGAGCTCCGTTGCTGGCAAAGAACTGAAAATGACATACATTCCTGTGGGGAAACACAGGGCTTTGCTAGGATTTCTCTAGGCAGTCTGTTTTCCCTGGGCCTCGCCGTAGCAATACTATCTCGCCAGGGCAACACTGCATGGGATTTCCTCTGCCAGGAGAGAGCTGCTGCTTTGTAGATTGTGCTGGGAAACCTTGCTTCGGCGAGTGCCAATTGACCGCATTCAGGCAGAAAGAAAAGAGAATCGCAAGAGGCCTTTTCTCGCCGGCTGCTCTGCCAAGCCCTTCCAGCTAAAACTATGCCGTTGCTCCTCTGGAAGGATCCCTGCACCGCGACGTAGTTTTTCAGAAGAAGCCTTGCCTTTGCAAGAGCAAAGGAGGAATTCGTTGCAGGAAAGAGGAAGGAAAGAAAGTTTCTCTCCCTCTGCCTGCTTTGCTCAGAGGACTGGACGAAGTTAGGAAGTTCTCCCTTTCACTGAGAAACGTGCAGGCTGCTGTTGCCTGGGCGCTCTGTTCTTTGCAAAAGAGTCTGCAGTTCCAGGCTTTGAACCGTGGAAAGGCGCCGGGCTCTGCTAAGATTTCCCCCGGCGCTTCGTTTGCCCTGGGCCAAAGCGAGCCTTCACAATAGCTGAACGCTAACACTGCATACTCGTTCCACTTCCAGAACAGGGCTACCGCGAGGCAGTTCTCCGGGGGAAAACGGCCCTTCGCGAAGGGCAGATCTGCCGAGCTCACTGCGGGAAAGCGAAAGCAAAGGACGCTTTTCTCCCTCTAACCGCTTTCGTCAGAGGAACGGAGGAAGTCACAGTGTTCTTTCTCTCACTGAGATACACACAATCTGACGTTGCCTCTGAGCTCCGTTGCTGGCAAAGAACTGAAACTGACATACATTCCTGTGGGGAAACACAGGGCTTTGCTAGGATTTCTCCAGGCAGTCTCTTTTCCCTGGGCCTCCCTGTAGCAACACTATCTCGCCAGGGCAACACTGCATGGGATTTCCTCTGCCAGGAGAGAGCTGCTGATTTGTAGATTGTGCTGGGAAACCTTGCTTCGGCAAGTGCCAATTGACCTCATTCAGGCAGAAAGAAAAGAGAATCGCAAGAGGCCTTTTCTCGCCGGCTGCTCTGCCAAGCCCTTCCAGCTAAAACTATGCCGTTGCTCCTCTGGAAGGATCCCTGCACCGCGACGTAGTTTTTCAGAAGAAGCCTTGCGTTTGCAAGAGCAAAGGAGGAATTCGTTGCAGGAAAGAGGAAGGAAAGAAAGTTTCTCTCCCTCTGCCTGCTTTGCTCAGAGGACTGGACGAAGTTAGGAAGTTCTCCCTTTCACTGAGAAACGTGCAGGCTGCTGTTGCCTGGGCGCTCTGTTCTTTGCAAAAGAGTCTGCTGTTCCAGGCTTTGAACCGTGGAAAGGCGCCGGGCTCTGCTAAGATTTCCCCCGGCGCTTCGTTTGCCCTGGGCCAAAGCGAGCCTTCACAATAGCTGAACGCTAACACTGCATACTCGTTCCACTTCCAGAACAGGGCTACCGCGAGGCAGTTCTCCGGGGGAAAACGTCCCTTCGCGAAGGGCAGATCTGCCGAGCTCACTGCGGGAAAGCGAAAGCAAAGGACGCTTTTCTCCCTCTAACCGCTTTCGTCAGAGGAACGGGGGAAGTCACAGTGTTCTTTCTCTCACTGAGATACACACAATCTGACGTTGCCTCTGAGCTCCGTTGCTGGCAAAGAACTGAAACTGACATACATTCCTGTGGGGAAACACAGGGCTTTGCTAGGATTTCTCTAGGCAGTCTGTTTTCCCTGGGCCTCGCTGTAGCAACACTATCTCGCCAGGGCAACACTGCATGGGATTTCCTCTGCCAGGAGAGAGCTGCTGCTTTGTAGATTGTGCTGGGAAACCTTGCTTCGGCGAGTGCCAATTGACCGCATTCAGGCAGAAAGAAAAGAGAATCGCAAGAGGCCTTTTCTTGCCGGCTGCCCTGCCAAGCCCTTCCAGCTAAAACTGTGCCGTTGCTCCTCTGGAAGGATCCCCGCACCGCGACCTAGTTTTTCAGAAGAAGCCTTGCGTTTGCAAGAGCAAAGGAGGAATTCGTTGCAGGAAAGAGGAAGGAAAGAAAGTTTCTCTCCCTCTGCCTGCTTTGCTCAGAGGACTGGACGAAGTTAGGAAGTTCTCCCTTTCACTGAGAAACGTGCAGGCTGCTGTTGCCTGGGCGCTCTGTTCTTTGCAAAAGAGTCTGCAGTTCCACGCTTTGAACTGTGGAAAGGCTCTGCTAAGATTTCCCCCGGCGCTTCGTTTGCCCTGGGCCAAAGCGAGCCTTCACAATAGCTGAACGCTAACACTGCATACTCGTTCCACTTCCAGAACAGGGCTACCGCGAGGCAGTTCTCCGGGGGAAAACGGCCCTTCGCGAAGGGCAGATCTGCCGAGCTCACTGCGGGAAAGCGAAAGCAAAGGACGCTTTTCTCCCTCTAACCGCTTTCGTCAGAGGAACGGGGGAAGTCACAGTGTTCTTTCTCTCACTGAGATACACACAATCTGTCGTTGCCTCTGAGCTCCGTTGCTGGCAAAGAACTGAAACTGACATACATTCCTGTGGGGAAACACAGGGCTTTGCTAGGATTTCTCCAGGCAGTCTCTTTTCCCTGGGCCTCCCTGTAGCAACACTATCTCGCCAGGGCAACACTGCATGAGATTTCCTCAGCCAGGAGAGAGCTGCTGCTTTGTAGATTGTGCTGGGAAACCTTGCTTCGGCAAGTGCCAATTGACCGCATTCAGGCAGAAAGAAAAGAGAATCGCAAGAGGCCTATTCTCGCCGGCTGCTCTGCCAAGCCCTTCCAGCTAAAACTGTGCCGTTGCTCCTCTGGAAGGATCCCTGCACCGCGACGTAGTTTTTCAGAAGAAGCCTTGCGTTTGCAAGAGCAAAGGAGGAATTCGTTGCAGGAAAGAGGAAGGAAAGAAAGTTTCTCTCCCTCTGCCTGCTTTGCTCAGAGGACTGGACGAAGTTAGGAAGTTCTCCCTTTC